>NC_056742.1:32138341-32225841 GCF_019279795.1 Protopterus annectens | reverse complement strand
CTGAAGGGCTCCACCAGACATATCTAGGCACAGGATCTGTGACTTCAAAAGCCCAAACACATGATCTACGATGGGTCAAGTTTCAAACATCGAACACCATATGATCGACACCATATGAGTGATGTCTGAAATTTTGAAAATATAATAAAAAATAAAAATAAAAAAATATACTTACCTAAAAGTTGTAGGTAGGGGATCAAGCCCCCCCTACACCCTCCCACACCCCTTCCTACTTAAATATTCCTACTCCAAGATCACAATGCATTGAAGTAAAGGGAAAATATTCCCTATGGCGATTTCCGTGTTACGTGCGTGACGTTTCGACATTTCGACCAATCGGGTCCGCTCAATACACATTCGCCATTTACAATTTTTGATCACGCAATAGGAACCCCTCTATGATGTTCTTAGTTTGTGCATGAGCCTCATTAAGGTGTTCTTCTGTGGGTGTGTGTTCATTTCTGATGGCTGTCATCATCCATGGTTCCAATGCATAGCCAGCATCCCCCAGTAAATGGCTGTGTGGGATGTCCCTCCTAGCAAACATCTGGTATAGTTGTGATGTGTACAGATATGGGAGTCATGATAACTGCCAGCACCACCAGCACACACATTTAGGATAATCCCCTGGGCCATAATTATGAAACTAAGAGACAATTATAACCAAATTATAGTAAATTCATGCTGAACGGTGAGTGGCCCAAATGGAAATGCTGACAGCTCGTGCTGATTCAAGAAACAAAGTTTTTAATCCACTCTGTTAAAATTTCTGAAACAAAAATGCATACTATTAACAAATATTGTCCTACTATGTTCAAACTTCAGCAGGCAATGGTACCATTTTGCTGATCCTAGTTATAACCTTGCAGTCATGTGATTTGCTTGAAAACTTTTAAAGATACATTTTATCACTAAAGAAACAGAGTTATGAACATGCATACAACTATGCTAGCAGTTGCCTACTAAACCTAAGTTAATGTCATATCCTGTGTCATTGCATTACGTAAAATATGCAATATCTAAATCTGTAACTATAAAAATGTAAATATATGTTGAAAACTGTGAGAAACTACCCTACCAATGACTAAAGCACTGATGTATAAAAATAAATGCTATACTATTAAGATACCTAAATAAAAAAGAAATAATAAAAATTTTGACTAAAAGTATGACTAAAAATATGAAGAAAATACAGATGTATAAGAATAAAAACTAACTATATCATCTACTGTAAACAATCTAAGAATCCATGCCATAAATTGCCCAAATGAAGATATATATATATATATATATATATATATATATATATATATATATATATATATATACTGTAAATACTGTAAAATAATGAAAAATGTGTGTTTATGAGAATCTGCCTAATTACAATGTTTTTCTAATTAATTCATAAAGTGGCAGAGTTCACGGTTACAGAGAACCGATCCAAATACATTACCACATAAAAGTTTTAATCATGTCTGATATGCTTTCATTTTATGTTCACTAATAATGAAAATCACATCATTTAATCCTGGTGGCACCAAATCATTTAAAGGTAATTGCCGCCACAGTTCTCTTTGCTCTAACTTAATTTTCCAGGGTTCAACACGAGCTGTCAGTTTTTCCATTTGAGCCACTACCATTCAGTGTGTTTTTAGTATAATTCCCTTGGCATTGCACATGACTTGGCAGTTGATGAAGTGGTATCCCTTGGATTGATGTAAATTCTACCCTGCTCACCAGGTTTTGCTTGATGGCACCAGTACTTCAGGGTAGTGTGCTACATGGTAGAACTATTGTATATCGCTGTCTTTTTCCTCATGGGAGAGGGGAAAATACATGTGTTCACTGGCATGTGATAGGATATCATCCAGAATTGGTGGAATATCCCGGTTGCAGAAGCATGTGACACCCCCATCATGTCCCCAATTGGTCTTTGAAAACTACATGTAGCTAGTATCCTCTGGGCTACACATACCTTTGATTCAATTGGGATAGGTTCCCCTCTGTTGGCTCTGGCTCTGAGGTGAGGGCGGCATAGCTCAATGAGTTGTAATATGTACCTGCCCACCCTGTAGTGCTCTACATCTCCAGCTCATGTAGCTCTCTGAAGGTTACCCTGGGCCAGAACACTCTTCTCCTTCTCAGCCTAGGCCAATTGTCAGTGGCACTAGCAGCACTGACTTCAGCATTGAACACATACAGATGTAGCAGACCCTAGCATTATCTCAAGTAAAATTTCCAAGTTTCTACTCCAATGGTCTAGAGTACTGGGGGAAAATCAGACTGTAGGGTGTATGCATACTCTATACAGGTCTGCTGTAGTTTCAGCATGTGATTGACTAATGATTATGCATTTAGCCTGCCTAGAATGTAATTAACATCAATTAATGGCCTTACTTTAGTGTGCAATATAGAGCTATGGGGCATGCCTCGCAGCATAGTTGATACACAATAATAAATATTCATTTGATATATTTGCCTTCTATTCATTGCTGCCTACATCATCACTGTCACATGGGTATTGTGCCGCATGACCACGTTCATCTATGTGGCACACCGTGCAGCAGACCTTAAAAAAAATAAAAATCAAGAATTTAATATATCCGGTTTTAAAGACTTGCTGCCTACATCATCTCACCTTGGTGGTCTTTCCATGCAAAGATGCTCAGCTATGAGGTGTGCAGTGCAATCATGCACAGTGGGAATTAAAAAATCCTAAATGTAACAGAATATACCCCCCCACTGGCAACCACATCCAGTGGAAATATCAACATGGTGTTGGAGACTACACAAACTGGATATGCTGGCATGCTTACTCCTTTTTGCTATTCAAGACATCCACCTCATTTTCGTACATATCCATGATGTTAGCCTGGAAACTATATGGTTTCTAGCCATATGAATTGGGCAACAACACCAATGCACCATTGTATGGACCCAGCGCAAGGTCCTATAATACATTTTTGACATATATTACGAAATACATTTTCTTTCCTCCTTTTTATTTTCTTTTAAGCATGTTTGCGCATTGCAGAGTATTGTGCAAACATGGCCAGGTAATTAAAAAAATATTTTTCATTTAACTTTTTCTCTTCCTCTTTCTGACATCCATAATATTAGTTTTGCACATATCTGTATGTTGTATAACATTTTCTCAGGAGGTATGTCCATATTTCTGGTGTTTTTAATCCCCTTTTGTCTGTGTAGCCTCCTGTATGCAGAAAAATTCTGCATACACTACGGAGACTGACACGGAGTCTACAATGATGCCTTTCTGCTTGTTGGATTGCTTGACCTGCCTTATTTGCATAAGATTCAACTACTTATGTAATTTGCTTTCCTATGTATTTTCCCTGCTTCCATGTGCTGCTAAGTGGCACTTACTGAATCTAAAATTGTTCATACTCATGTACGCATCATAGAATTCATGTAGGCTTTACTAAAATCCCCTGCATGTGTATACATATTAATACATTTAAATTAACATGGGAGAAACATTGAATTATAGTTTGTAAGTTGGTACGTATGCTTAACGCCAACAAGTTAAGTTTAGGACCACATTTCACACACAAAAAAAAATTGCAAGGGACAAATCCCCTCACCTTATGTGGGAAGTAAACCCCCGAATCACCAAATTGTATCAGTTTTATTCTAACAATACTCTACCTTAGCAAAAGAGCAATCATTGACATGAACTGTAGCTCCCGCCTCTCTTTTTGTCAAAGGTGCACTGACCTCGGATCACAGAGAGCAAACTAACATGTATGTATGTAATATATTGCTTTACAATGAAAAACAAAAATGAAACTATTTGTAGGCTTGAATTGAAGCCAGTGTGATAAAAAAATGTGAATTGAGCTTGAGAAATCAAGCAGGTGAGAACAAGCTGCTGTTTGTTGGGGAGGACTTTTAATTATGCGTAGTTTGTTAAAAACATAATACACATTTGAAGTCTGTTCGCTAGTTAGAGACTAAATTAATGTATTTATTTGTAAATTATAAGATATTATCATTGTAGATGTTTACTGAATCTTAGATTTATGATCTAGAAAATGTATTTTTGTCTACTGAAATATACAATTGAAATCATTTCATTTTATGTATATCAGACAAGGGAGATGGCTCCATTACATAGTGGCTTTAGAGATAGCTTACTGGTCTGTGCAGGCAAATTACATTTGGTTTGGCTACGTATGCTAATACTGAATGTTGTATGTGTTATAAATTTTAGTTTATTGGTTTCCCTGAACTTCAGCTTTACTGTTAAATCAGCAATTTCATGTTATATCAGTTTATAAAGAGGGAAGGATGGATGGTTAAGGATTAAGTCTATATCACATGATATGGGTACTATACCTCAAAATACTCCATTAGTCCTCTGCTTGATATTGAATTGTGATTGGAATGGGAAAGGGTCAAACACTTTCCCCCAGATTCTCTATGCCTTGCATGGAGTGCAGGATCAGTGCAAGAGCTCGAGCAGGCAATATATCTGCCTTGCGATCCAGGAACAGCCTGCAGGGGCGTGCACGAGCGCCCATGCAGTAGTCCTGCATGGACTAAGCCCCTGTATGCAAATCACCCCATTTGCAGGAGGAATCCATGCAAATTAGGTGAATTTGTGATCCAGGAAGCTTGCAACTCGCCATGCAGGACTAGTGCAATCTGCAGAAATGTACTTGGTTAGTAACCGAGTACGTTTCTGCAAAATCCAAAACGGAGTTGTGACAGCTCCAAATAACGGCTGCATATCAGTTAGTAAGCATGCCAATGGCCAAGTATAAGGCCATTGGTATTTCAAACAGCCAAAAACATTAAAAAAATCAGATTTTATTTTTTTAGCCGATCTCGGCTGTTTAAGCATAGGGCAGCGGCACGCAAACGGGATCTGGGGGGAAATAAAATAAACCTAAATTAAGAATTCTAACTAAAATCACTATTCTGCCATGTAAATCAATGGCAGGCAGAAGACAACATGAGCAGTGAGTAGTAGTTGCTAAGGGGAGGCTCAGTGTGAGACATGTAACTATGCATTAGCAGGCAATCCTATGCAAATAAGGGGAATGATAGTGAATCCCAGTTTTCCCCAGCATGCTAGTCAGGTCCCAACAGTGTAATAGTAGGAATAGCTTGGTGCAAGCCTAGAAGTTAGCTGACATCATGGGGGTGGTGTCAGGCATACTCTAAGTGGATTGGAGTCCTGTGGCTCGGGTTTGCTTCTAGCTTAGAACAGCTAAACTAGGGGGTGTTTCTGAATCTGCTTAGCACTCTTTACATTGCCTAAGCGGATGTGCTTGCCACACACTGGGTTTTAAACCAGGAAATAGCAGCATGGTGCACATTTGAGCACTCTGTTTGTGCGGTGCTCCCCCGGGATTTAACGGGAAGGCAATGGGAAGGGAAAACAGCATTAGGAAGATAATAAATGTGAACTAGCATAGCTGGCAGGTGAGATGTATCAGAATCAGCCAGTTACACAGGCAGCAGACGAACCCAGCCTAGAACACTACTATAAACTATGCAAACACCTTCCCCTCTGTTTTTTCCCACACTCTACACCACCAGTGTATCCAATCAGAGAACTTTTAACAAACAAACCTACAAAATGAGAGGGGCTGCAGCAGGAAACATAGAACAGCATGTGCAGGAGGCTGAGGGTGGTGAGGATATAAATGCTGCTGATCAACCCACAGTGAGGAGATGGAGAAGAGTGTACTGATCCAGGGTAACCTACCAGGAGCTACATGGGCTGGAGATAGTGGAGTGCTATAGGGTGGACAGGGACCTCCTACAGAAAATTGTTGAGCTGTTCCGGCCATGCCTAACACACAGAACTAACAGAGGGGAACCCATCCCAGTGGATACCAAGGTATGTGTAGGCCTAAGAATACTAGCCACAAGTAGCTTCCAAAGGCCAACTGGGGATATCATGGGGATCTCACAGGCATCAGCATCCAGGGTTCTCCACCAATTCCTGGATGCCATGTCAGCACATGCTGGTGAGCACATATATTTCCCCAACACCCATAACGCGTTGGACAGCAATATGCGTCTCTTCCACCTAATAGCAGAACACAGGTATTGGGTGCTATAGACTGCATGCACATGCTCATCAAAGCACCACTCGGTGATCAGGGTAGGGCCTACATCAACCGCAGGGGCATCCCCTCCATCAACTGCCAGGTTCTCTGTGATGCCCAGGGCATTATAATGAATGTGTGTGCTCACTGCCCTGGAAGCTATCACAATTCCCACATTTGGCATCTGATGCAGCTGTACCAGAGATTTGACAATAGGGACATCTCCTATGGTCACCTAGTGGGGGGTGCTGATTACACACTGGAGCCGTGGCTGATGACACCCATCAGAAATGCACACACACCTGAACAAGAACACCATAATGAGGCACATGCATAGACCAGACTTATAATAGAGCATGTGTTTGGGATGCTCAGGTCATGGTTCTGGTGTCTGGACACATCCGGTGGAGCCTTGCAGTACTCATCAGCTATATTTACTCAAATTGTTATGGTATGTGCCATGCTACACAATATGATCCTGTGGAAACAGCTGCAGCAGGAATAGCATGGGGCAGTGCCACACAGCCCCCCACCAATGTCAAGGCCTGCACAGGCACAGAGTGACTTGGAGGAGGAACAACCTGAGCCTGCCCTAGTAGGCAGATGGAGGAGTGTCCAGTATGCCGAGGCCATGGCAAAGAGATAATGCATAGCACATACACTGACACAGTAGGGATCTGGGGAATGACACCTCTCTCTGACACGCACACACAGTAAAAGGGATGCCAAACTTGACACTACCTGTGCTCAACGATATATAGGGAGTGTACTATGTGCATTCGACATAGGCAGCTCTCCAGCACCATCCACAATCCTGGCACACCCACAAAGTAAGTCAATCAACCTACCAATTGAAAAATGGAGCAGAATGTGTCTTTACCTGTATCTATGGTATGGATGTGAGCATGCAAGGGAATTGGATGGCTGAATGTTATGGCAGCAGACAGTAGACACCCATAGTTGCACCATGACATCAGTAACACATGCTGGAGTCACCATAGTAGCCAGCACTACACAGGGTGACAAAACCCACTGATGGAAATGTGCTGGGTGACATGTGTGTTCATATGACTCATACATGACAGTCAGGGAGATTCACATACCCAACAACAGTCTCAGCCAGCAGCACAGGTGTAGACAAACCCAAACAGAGCCTGTGCCTTGGCCTCTGAATGATGGCTATGGGTAACCTCCATCCCCAGGCCTACACAGACAGACTACAGCAAGTCAGGCATTCGATGTTAGTTCTGAAGTGTAGGAAGTCAGACACTAATAAGTGGGGTAAACAAAGCTAAGATCTTTAGTACACTGGTATGCCTCTAGTCAGCATGATAGTTAAGAATACAGAATGAAATGGAGTACCTGACATACCAGTACAGTCATAGCAAATGTGTAAAAGTATCAGGAGTGCCCCCCATCCTACATAGTAATGTAATAACAATCAGATGTGCCCCCCAATCCTGTGTAGAAATGTAGAAATACTCAGGTGTACCCCCCATACTATGTAGTAATGTACTAACAGTCAGGTGTGCCCCCCCAATCCTGTGTGGAAATGTAGAAATAGTCAGGTGTGTCCCCCTCCCGTCCTATGTACTAATGTAATAACAGTTAGGTGTGCCCCCCCCAGTTCTGTGTAGAAATGTAGAAATAGTCAAGTGTGCCCCCCCATCCTATGCAGAAATGTAGTAACAGTCAATGCCAAATGATTGACGGATACCCTGCAGAAACAGCATGCTACCTGTAGGTGTACAACACAAAGGTCAGCACTGCAGTACAACCTACCTGGACTCGATTCACACATTCACTACAGATGGGCATACTGGGCATGCTCACCCACTTAGAGAAATGAAGGCAATGTCAGTCAACAACATACTGAAAGGTCATACTGGGCATGCTCACACAAACCCATGAAGGCCATGTCTGCAAACACCAGTGGACCAGATATATCTGGCATTTGCAGATGTTAGTGCAGACACTCCTCAGTATGCACTACTCATGCTTTGCACACACAGTGGATAGGAATACAGACATATATGTAAGGACAACATACTATAATAAGCCAAAGGTAGCTGTACATAGATGTGTGGAAGAGGGTGACTGCGACAAGGAGCCATCCAGGCCTGTCCCGCCCAGCACACAGCCAAAGGGCCATGACTACATGAGGTTCAGATGTCACTCACTGCAGATACTAGCCACTGGTATCTGTCAGCATTACAGACTATGTGGTCACATGCTAGCTGTGCAACATGACTGTACAAAGAAGTATTCATCTAGCAGCTGTATATACGTACCTGTGAAATATGACTCTATATGTGCCTGCATGTGGCGTGTCAACCTCTAGATGAATGGGTTATGGCCCATGCACAAACACTGCCCTCCCCATAGACCTGCAATGACAAGCCTGCTGAGGTCATCCACTGTGAAATACACCTTTGGGAGAGCTTTAGCTCAGTAATCTCTGTGATGCATCCCATAACTGCGTACTGCTGTAGTGTGATAAACTAGTTAGGTAGGAGTTCCAATCCCAGACATGGTAACTGTGTGTGTGTCTGCATGTGTAGAGAGCAATGCTTTTTAGGGTAGTCGCACTCCCTACAAATTAAATTCTCTACTTTGATAAGACTGCTGATGTCATCCACCTAGAAATACACCTCTGAGAAGAATGCAGCTCAGTAATCTCCATAGCACATTCCATAACTGCAAACTGCTGTAGTGTGATATAGAACTCTGGTAGGGTTCTATTACCACCCGTGGCAATTCTGGATGTTTTGTGTCTGTTTCAATGTCTGTGTAGGGAGCAGTGACACTTACCACAATTCAAATGACCTACTTTGGCAATCCTGCTGACATCATCCAATGTGATATACACCCTTGAGGGGAAGGAGTACTCCAGTAATCTCCATGGTGCATCCTATAACAGATTCATGCTATAGTGTGATATAGACTTCTATTAGGGGTTCTATACCCACACATGTCGGTTGTGGATAATTTGTGTGTGTTTCAATGTCTGTGTAGGAAGCTATGTATTTTAGCCTAGCCACACACACTGCAATTTATGTAATCCTATTGATGTCATTCATTGTGAAATACACCTTTGGGAAAGGAGCTCTTCAATAATCCCCATGGTGTGTCCTATAACAGCTTCATGCTGTAGTGTGATATAGACTTTTGTTAGGGGTTCTATACCCACACATGTCAGTTGTGGATGTTTTGTGTGTGTCAATGTCTTTGTAGGAAGCAATGCATGTTAGCCTAGCTACACTCGCTACTATTCGAATGCACTACTAATCCTGCTGATGTCATCCAATGTGATACACCTTTGGGAAAGGAATGCTCCGCTAATCTCTGTGGTGTGTACTATAACTGCATAGTTCTGTAGTGTAATAAACTAGATATGTAGGAGTTCTAATCCCAGACATGACAGGTGTGTGTGCATGTCTGTGTTTGTAACTCGTATCCTGTGTGGAGGTGGTTGTGAGTGTGTAACAACTGGGCCCAATGGGGAGTGGGTTTTGCAAATTTGTTATATGGTTTCCCTAGTATATATCACGATGCCCACTGTACAGAGATAACAGATGTGAAATAGCTGAGAGGCAGGGGTGCAAATTCATAACCATACATGTGACATCAAGGCCAGGCAAACAAAGTTAGCAACCCTAGTATTACCCAGAGAACACTCTCAAGCCATGTCTGATACACACACACAAGCACACACACACACACACACACACACACACACACACACACACACACACACACACACACACACACACACACTCACATAGGCAACAGCCGCTATGTTGGAAGTATACTGCATATTGCCCATTGATAGTAACTATGGAGTGATTGCAGTGGCCTACAGAGGGCATGGCACCCTGTCCATCTGTCCAATAGGCACATACATGTAGACAGTGCACCTTCTCCATGTTCCACACTGGAGACCTGCAACACCTGTGGTACCATCAAATGTGATCCACAAAGGACATACCATGCCTGAAAACATGCCCTGTATGGACAGATGTAACTGACACCAGGGAATGCCATTAGCATGTTATCAATGTAGTTATAGGGTAAATCTGCTGTCCGTTAACAGTTCCCAAAACATGAGGCCAGAACTGGCACATCTGATGATAATCTGTGTACAAAACATGGGCCAGACACCCCAGGTACAGTTCTACATGTCACTGTACATGCATGTGGGAGGTGTGCACATCACAGTCACCATCCATGTCATGGACTAAGGAACACATACATGACAAGCAATGCACAACATTGCCACACACAATACTCACCCAAGTGACTGGATGGTGAATACAATACCCACCTGTGTGGGCAAATCCAAAAACTACACCCCTGAGCCACAATGCAGACCACTGTCATGTCACCTGATGCCAAGGTATACACATCACCTAGCCTTGTATAGCCATCTGGTAGAGTTGACCACTACACACCTGTGAATCAATGCACCCATGCATGTCAGTACTGGCAATGTGTGTGCATGTGTGTGTGTGTGTGTGTGTGTGTGTGTGTGTGTGTGTGTGTGTGTGGGTGTGTGTGTGCTATGATGAATATGTTCACATTCACACTCACTAATAACCCCCATTGGCATACTGAAGCATGCTGTCTGATGTCAGACACCTCTCCGTACCCTTTGCCCATATAACCTCCATATGACCACTGTGGTGCATGTGATACCTGCACAGGAATGTGTTGTGTCAATCTTACTAGTGAAGAGTTGTATTCCTGGTTCTGCCAAGTGTGTCAATGTGTGTGCATCCCTGTGAGAATGTGGCTGTGTTGACGCTGTTACCTGTTCATGCAGACAGGCACTTGTACTACACCTACCGTATCGCTACCATATCCCTGTTGCAGATGTCACTCACCATCACATATGCATTCTGAGGGCTCCACAGCATGTAACCTATGTGGTGCATCCAATAACTGCATAGAAGTGTGATAGCACTACATAGTCATCAGGGGTATGATACTCTGTGCTGGTAGGTATGTGACACAAACATGCTTCAGTTTTACTCTCCCACCCCTCCCTGACATCTTTGCCTCTGTCTGCCTCTCCCACCCCCTCTCTGGTGGATGGGAAGACCTACACCTGCTTTGCTTAGGCAGCAGCATGTGTATTTTAAGTGATACTCATGATCAGCTGATGGCCTCTGCACGAATTGCAGCCCTCCTCTAACTGATTGCATGTGGAACACCTGTGGTAATATTCCCATAGCCAATTGCATGAAAACACACTCCAATATCTAGGAACATCATGTTGATGTTGGCCCTTTTCATTCACTGTGAGCAGGAACTCGATCTGTTTGGAAAACAGCATCCCAGATGGATTGGGGATTTACCTCTAAAGGCATACACTGTGGAAACAGGGCAACACACAGGAGGGGGATGTGCCTGACCTGCCTACAAACTGTAAATGTTGCTATACTGCATTTGGAGTAATGTTGGTTTAACAGGGTGTGTGTGGATACAGCTGTCCTACATGTTTTAATACCTGCCATGTCGGTACTATGTTTATGAGGAATCCCCATCTGTAGGGTCATCTGCAGACTGGGCAATGTGTTGTGCCTTTGGTTTCATGTGTTACCCACAGAGAATATATCTGTTAACTGCAGAAGGTATTGTGAGGATTGCAGTTTGTAGATGGTGAAAGCTGTCACAGTTACTGACGCCATATCCCTCATAGGACATATGTTGCAACAAACCCTGTAATAACAGTAAATGCATGAGGTTATTACAGCAACATGTCAATACTGGCCCTGTGTATGTGCTTCCAGCCACAACTCTGTCAATCTTTGTGCATATGTTATGCATTAAGTGGTGCCTATGTGCTGTACACCAGAATTAGTGTCATCATATCTGATAACAAGCCAGTGAGATATCAGACTGCTACACATGTTATGTACAGTAGGGGTTATATTTGATGACATAACCTGGACATTCTGTGGTTTTGTGTATAGTACTGAGGTCTGTGTACTTATGGGGAATGTCAACAATGTGTGTATTGTTAATATGTACTTTGGTCTGTGTTCTTGGTCCCGTCCTATCTGGTGTTACATGCTGCTCCACTGTATGTTACCATATTGGCTTACATGTTTGTAGGGCCATACACATACATGTCCCATACCACAGACAGACATCAGACCACACTGTGTAATGGCCCAGTATATGTAGGGTTAGTGTGTGAGTGGCACATATGAAGATGGTGTTGAAGAGAAATTCCCTATAATGTAATATTATGCTAGCTTACCATATGTGGCTGTGGCTGTGTTCACATTGGTTGTGATTATGCACTTTCACACAGGTGTATCTTACCCTGTGCTGTAACATGCCTGTAGAGCCTGCTATATATGCAGGTACATGTGCATTCCACATAGGAGATGTAGGCCAGTGTTGAGCCAGTCTGCCTGTAGCCTGCACAGTGCTTTGTTACATGCCTAGCAACTTAGTGTACTGTCATGTCCAGATACTTGCCAGATGAACTGCTGCCGGGCCTCTCTTAATAATCATGTATGTCAGACAGAGCAGTGGGATGCTGTACAGATGTATGTCAATATCTAGTGGGTAATATGTGGCCATGGCACCACTGTACCAGTGGTTATTATGTGTCAGGCCAGACAGGGGTGTGTTAATGCATAACCTATGGGGGTAAATGTATGCCAGTCGGTATGTGTTATACTCATCTACATGGCTGTTAACATCCATATTGTCAGGCTTGGTCCACATGTTTTGCACTAAGGGGTTCTGTGTATACCTCTGGACTGTCCAGAGTGTGCCAGAATGTCCACATATATTGGCCAATATCTCTGCTGTAGTCCACAGGAGCATTCCATACTAGCAGCGGTACTGTACTATGATGTCCTTAGGATGTCTATCATTAGCCAATGGTGCACATGTGAAAAGCAGATGTGACCTCCCACACACACCAAGTCTGTGAAGATAATCCCTGTTACAGTACCAATAGTCTACTAATATACCTGGTATACATACCTGACATCCCCTTGCACTACGAAGTTGGGACTATAGGGGCTGAGGTTGGGCTACACTCCAAGTTCAGGAAATATAGTGAAACTATATGTATATATAATTATCCAGATATCTATATAGATATTTACACATATACATATTGACATATATAGATGGGTATGTATATGTACATAGATATACATATACACACCCAGATATATAAAAATACAGAGAAATATATGTCTACACATATATAGATAGTTATACAAATGTACATATACGTATGGATATCTACAAATATATTGACAGTAGTAGGTATATCAGAATAGGTATGTATGCACATATAGTTATAAATATCTACATGTATACCAACATAACTAGGCATATCTGTACACATAGGATGTGCATACATATATATAGCTATATACACATATATCTCTATATACATATATGTATATCTATATATACACATATGTATATATATATATATATATATATATATATATATATATATATATATATATATATATATATATATATATATATATATATATATATATATATATATATATATATATATATATATATATATATATATATATATATAATATATATATATATATATATATATATATATACATATATGTAGATATATATATCTATGTGTGTGTGTGTGTGTGTGTACATACGAAGAGATGTACACATGGTCATATATATGTAGCACTATACAGATGTGTATACAGACATATGTATGAGTATACATGTGTATGTACATGTAGACATATATATTGACCTATTATATGTATAAGACCATATTCCTGTCATGATTAAGCATCACGGTTGTGTATACCCTCCCACATGTATCTCACCGTATGTATCTGCTATGTGCACATTATAAGACAACATATGTGATGCCACAGTCACATTAATAACAAGGACTACATAATGTAGGAACTACAGGTGAATGTTCAATACTACTCAATATGTGTATTGACAGCTATATCAGTAAAACAACAGCAGTCTTCCCAGTGGTCATGGCATAGTGGTTAAGTACTGTGACTTCAGTGTAAAGGCTCCTGGGTTCAAGGGCTGTTTATTTTGTTGCTTGGCAGGGCAAGGGCTGTCAGATACAGAGTGGTTAAGGTAGTTTTGAGCAGCTTTAAGCAGGTTTGTGCAGGTTTGCGTGAAGCTAAGTGGTGCTAAGTTATGGGTAAACCTACAGGCACTTTCACAGTGTAGGCAGCACTTACCAGTGCACAAATCAGCTTAGCTGTTATATTGCAGCAATGCTGATACTTGCTAAGCATAGCTTAGCCCTGATAAACAGGACACACAAACCAGTCTGATAACCTGTACATGGCCCTGTATTATTGAGTCTGGGGGGGGGGTGATGTATCATAAAAAACCTAAGCTGTTACAAAAGGTGGAGGTATCAGGGATGAGCTGCCTTAAGGTATCTGGATGTACAGTACCATACAATTCACCTATATTTACATTACTTACATAAATTGGGTTAATGCAGGCCTACTGCCTCCTGCCATACAGACTGTTCTGTTTGTCAGTGTGCTTGTGATTGTTTCAGTTATGCCTTGTTATATAACAATTACATCCCGTTTGGTCAACTGAAGTCTTTACCACCTAGAGATTTTGTACAGAGTATAGATAGAGGCTGCTGAACTATACACCTGCATTACTTACTGTTGATTGTTTGGTATCCTGTGGCCCAGTCTGTCTTTACTATTGTACAATCTCAAGGGCTTGGTCTGGACAGCAACAGTTGAGAACCTTTCGAGACTACTGTATTAGCAAAACTGTTTCACAGTTGCATTACTCTGTTTATATGGATGTCAGTGTCTGAACAGCTATATGACATGGCATATAAAACTGCAATAGTGCACAAATAAAGGTTTTCCATTTCTGCAAACCTGTGTGTAGTGTTTTATCCTATGACCTATCTGTGGGTATATGTTGCAGGCAATGAATGTCATTTGTATGGGTGGCCCATACAGAGTCCAGTTGTTAAGGTGTTAACTGTAGGCATAGTGGCTGTTCCATATTGTGTGCACCTTCTGCATATGTACCTTACTGTACATATCTCTGTGTATGTATGTGTAGTCACATGTATATCTATCTATTTATATATATATATATATATATATATATATATATGTGTGTGTGTGTGTGTGTGTGTGTGTGTGTGTGTGTGTGTGTGTGTGTGTGTGTGTGTGTGTATATCTATATCTATCTATCTATATACACATATATATATATATATATATATATATATATATATATATATATATATATATATATATATTTATTTATGTGT
The DNA here is from genome assembly GCF_019279795.1 of Protopterus annectens. Lineage (NCBI taxonomy): Eukaryota > Metazoa > Chordata > Ceratodontiformes > Protopteridae > Protopterus > Protopterus annectens. Next base: position 32,210,451 of record NC_056742.1, on the reverse strand, counting down.
GTGTGTGTGTGTGTGTGTGTGTATCTGTATCTGCATATATGTGTCTGTGTATATGTATCCTGGGGATGTTAATAGCTTCCACATTTTACATTTTCTATGGGAGCTAGACTATATTGCATGATATGTTACCAATACCAGCTTGACATCATACAGGTGGGATGTAGTACTGTTAACATCTTGTGCCCATGTAGTGTCAGGCACTGGTTATGGGATCTGCAACACTTGGTAGTGTATTGCAGGGCAGATGTGTTTGCCTTTGGAGGGGGTATACCTATTTGTAAAAGACGTATATTGTTTGGGGCCTTTCAACCCCATTAATGGTGCATGTGGACATATATGTTTTAGTTAATCTACCATTATCTACAGATGTATGACCATATATATATATATATATATATATATATATATATATATATATATATATATTTATATATATATATATATATATATATATATATATATATATATATATATATATATATATATATCTGCTTGCATATATGTAACTTGCTGTGTATATGTAGACATATAGGTGCAGACATATATATGTGTCGATGTAGGCATTTGCATGTACGTGTATTCATATATATTTATATGTATATATATATATATATATATATATATATATATATATATATATATATATATATATGTATATGTTGTATCTGTTTAGATATTAATATATTTACACAGACACATACATCTAAACGTTGGAATACATTTTCTGTACTGTTGCATGACTGGGCTGGATGATATGTTTTTGAAAACATCAGAGTTATGCATGTTTGGCATGGCTTAGTGGTAAATCACACTGTCTATGGTATGCAAGGTCCTAGGTTTGAGCCTTGCAGAGGCTGTTTATTTTGTTGCTGAGCAGAATACAAGCCATTGGATACAGAGTGAGTAAGGCATTTTAAAGCAGTTGTAAGCGGGTTTGCGTGGGTTTGAGTGGAGGTAAGCACTGCTAACTTCCAGTTACACTTTCTTATACTCTGTTAACTTCTGAATTGATTAAACTGTGTAGGCATTATTTACCCCCACACAAACAGGCTTAAACCCACTTACTGCTACTTAAAATTGCTTACTCCTACTTACCTCCATGCTAATTTCTTTAAAAGAAAAGAAAAAGGGGTCAATAGGAAAGTGGTCAAAAAAGGGGCAAAACAGGGAAAGACAGTAGGGAAAATAGCCAGGGATGTGCAGTAAGGGTGTAGGGAAGGTCCATAGCTGCCCATTTCGTCTACAGCAACAGCTGTGCATATACACTGAATTTGGAGGTAGATTTGGTAACTCTAACCCCTGGGAGAGAGGTGAGGACTACAATAGTAAGTTGTGATGACAATTAGACTGGATTACATGTGTCCAGTGGACACATGCGAAATGGACAGCTATGTATGGGGCAAGATTTTTTTGTGGGAACAAATTGCCCTTTTTTTTCAGTTGAGAGTGTGATGTTGGTTAGGGGTAGTAGGTATATTTGGGGAGGTAGGTTGGATAAGTTAACAGACAAGACAAACAAGACGCATACAGGGGTGGTATATGACACATGTGGGAGGTAAACACCTTGATGGGGAGGGGTGTTGGGATATCGAAAACCCACAAGCCCCCTCGTGGTAACAGTGGGACTGAGGTACCCACCCAAGGTCAGTCACCACTGCACCTTCACAGCCCCTAAGGTGGCTGTGCTGGGGGGTGAGTCGCAGAGCCAGGCTGACTCTCTAATCATGACATGCAGCCCTCGAGCTGGTGTAGATCACCAAACTGCTGGTTGATCTCTCTACGCATCACAACCCTGACCTGGTGATGGGTGACAGGTGCCTGTCTGCGCCCACTCCCAGGGGGAGGTGAGCCCCATCCCCTGAGGCAGTTCCACCCGAAGGTGGTGTAGGACCAACAGACAGGGAGGTCCGGGGTGGGCCACAGACATGCTGGTGCCTAGTGCTACAGCTAGCTGAGGTGGGACAGGTGGGTCCGCTGGGACCAGCCTTCCCAAGTGTGCCATAGTATTTAGATTTCATCATCATATGTAGGTTAGTAATAGTCAACAATTTCCAGGGGTAGGTATAACAGCATGCATCGATATTCTCATTAAACCAGACACCAGATACTGAACAGTTGCATAGCAAACAGAATGCATGCATATATGGGACCACAGTGGTAATAAGTACAGCATGCAGGTACATTGATGGCATCATGCCACCAATGTTGGAATAATTCAATATAGCACATGCATGGGAACCATGAACATATTTATCAAACAATTGGACATTATCAGAGTCATTACATACAAGTTGGGGTGGGTATGTTGATTATTGCTGGAGATATGGCGGGGAGAGAGAAAGATGTCAATTAACAACTAGTAAATTCCTATAGTCCACATTACTTTCCTAGTCAGTTCTGTTATCTGTACCTTACAAGTCTTACTACACTACCCTATAGCCTTAGTTTGGACAGTGATATGGCTGTCGTCAACATTACACATGAACCGATTTTACCTGCAGTATACACTTCTTACCTGGTATACCTGTGGAGGGAATGTTTGTTAACACTAACTAACTGTTTCTACACATACTCCCGGATTCTGGGCTGATGTTTTACACATAGCTATCCATCTCTTTCTGCACAGACTCAGGCCATGTGTTGACCACATGCTGATGTGCCAGGACATATCTGGAATATTGCCTTCTTCCATCTTTAGTGACCTGACACACACATATACATGCTTTCCTACACAGTTATATTATGTAGCACAGTCTGGGTGACAGTGACCAGTGATACTTTATTATTCAGAGAAACTGTAACACTCACAATTACCTACAATACCAGAGCGAACAGTACCAGTACAGGTTATAATGGTCTGTGTTTCTGAGCACAGTGTTCATATCCAATGTACCTGTGGGAGCAATGTTTGTTAGCAGTACCTGACTGTTGCCACACAAAGTTCCAGATTGCACATTAGTATTATACACATACATCTCACTCTGTTACTGTACACACTCTGGTCACAGCTTGACAACATGGGAGTGTAGAAAGGACATACTTGAAATATTACTTTCCTAACAGTTTTGGGGGTTGCTACAGTGACAGGTGTGTTCTCATGATGTTTGACAATCACTTGTATTCCCTGTTTGCTGGCTAAACATCTGGGATCATCCCACAGATTTGCCAAGGGGACAAGCAGCAGATATGGGCACATATACTGAACATTCTGGCCTCATCTGTACAGCTGTGCGGTATGAATATGTATGCAGCCTAATTCCACTCCCAGGATTCAGACCATGGCTGTGTCTGCTACAGCTTAAACACTGTCCATCACAGTTGTGTCTGCTATATAGATATTGCTGTATATCTCATATCTGCTTTCTGTCTTATTAATCACCTGTGCTTTTGCATTCTGACCCTGTATTACAACACTCATATACAAATTTCCTAGACTGTTATATGTTGTAGGACATTGTGGGCAGCAGTGATGTGTAATACCTCATTATTCAGAGCAACTGCATATCATTCTTGTATTTCTGGGCACTGTGTTGGTATCTGACAGACCTGTGGGAGGAATGTTTATTATCACTACCTGAATGTTCCCACACACAGTACCAGATTCCACATTACTATTATGCACATACATCTCACTCTGTTACTGTACACACTTTGACCACAGCTTGACAAGTTGGGGTGTAAAATGGATATACATGGCTTCTTAGTCACATAAGGTATTGCGGAGTTGCTAGTGTGTCGGCTTTGTTCTCATAGCTGTGTGTCAATCAGTTGTATTTCCTGTTTGCTGCCTATACATCTGGGATCATCCCACTGATTTCCCAGGGGGACAGGTTGATAGGCAACAGATATGGGCCACCTTATTAGACATTCTGGACATATATGTACAGTTCTGGGATATGATTTTGCATGCAGACTACTAGCACTGGCAGAATTTGAACCATGGCTGTGTGTGCTACAAAAACAACAGTTCACATCTCAGTTGCATGTGCTATTCATTTTTTTTTTTTTTGCATTTTCCCTGTTTACTGTCTATGTGTCTCTCAGTTGTACTAAATGGCTTCTGGGGATTACACCTGTCATATACAGGCATTCCTGCACATTCAATTTATGGTGCATGGTGTGGGTAACAGTGCTTAATACTACAGTACTATTACATGATTGCATATCTACATTACCATATGATACCAGGATATACACATGCAGTCAAGCAGTTAGACCTGTTTTGTCAGGCTATTACACTTTTATTGACTTACAAACAATATGAGACTCTTCCTGACATATTCTCTAGTGTATGCAGTACTTGCCTTGAACAATACAGGTTTTATACAAGCAGTTAATTTACTATGACTTCTATTTTTATTTCCTATGACAGTAAATGAATGTGTAGTACTGACCTGTCTTGCATTGTAACCTCACTAGGCAACTGATGTGGGCCTCCTGGTTTGCGGCCCACTCCATTGCAGCTGTGGGGGACATAAGAGGAATATTTAGCCATACATATCCATGATATACCTGAGCTGGCAATTATTACACACATACTGAGGTAATATACATGGCTGGATCATCCCCTGATGATCTAGCCTCTTGGAACCACTCCTCCACGAGGTCCCCCTTACACCACTTCAGGTTGGCATAGTGGTGCCTGACCTGCACACCTGTTCGGGGTATGCCAGTGGCACTGGTGAGGTCATGTACAAGATGGTCCCAGGCCTCTGCCTTATATTGGGAGCCCTGGTACTGGCCTTGCAGCTGTGTCCCATCATGGTCTTTCACAAGGAGTCCTGCCATGACCTTGGACTCCTGGATGCACCAGCGCTGCACTCAAAAGTGCACACCTTCTCCCTTTACTGCCATAATGCCTGCAAGGGGAAGCTACAACCAGTTATGAGATGTATTCCCACCTCTTGGGTTTAAGTAGGGCTGATTTCCCACACTTTTCCGTGGTTGGGCAGTTTTGAAAAGGCTACGCTATGAGCAAACCTGCTTAACTAAGGATGACATTGTTTAAAGGGGTGTAACACTGTGCACATTGAGTTAGCTGGCCTACACATTGCTTACACCTCCTAAGCTGGCCTGTGCAATGCTTAGCATTGCTTACATTAGATGTTGCATTATTTTTGCTTTTTGGCATTAGTTTCTTATTCATTGAATCTTACTTAAGATGCGTAAGTACACTCTATGGGGTCCTTGTGTTTTATTAGGGACTTCAACACTCTGTTACAATTACATCTCACTTCTGAGCTTAATGCTGTACTCCATTTCACATATTTATGTTATCTAGTGGGTTATGGAACATATGGCTGTATACTGATTCCTTTCACAGGTTCAGTTTGGTTTTACTATGGTGAGGACTTGTTTGCTCTTACCTCATTTGTTTGTACTTCTGTGATGGCTTGGTAGTTAACTACTGTGACTATAGTGTATAGGGACTTGGGTTCAAGACCTGCATGGCTGCTTATTTTGTTGATGGGCAGAACAAGAGCCGTTGGATACAGAGTGACTAAGGCACTTTTGAGCAGTTGTAAGTGGGTTTGCACGACGGTAAGTACTACTAACCTGCCATTACATCTGCTTGCTTAGAATTGCTTAACCAGTGTAAGCATTGCTTACCGCCATGCAAATGGGCTTAAGCCTGCTTACTAGTGCTTAAATATTTTTACTACTGCTTATTTGTTCTTAAACCTGTTTACTAGTGCCTTATTCATTATGACACTGACACCTCACATGTGCCTCTACTGCAGTACTCCAGTTCATGAAAATATGCTATTTAGTGGGTTATGAAACATAAATATTAGTCATAACATGCTTTGCCATGGGATTCAAACCAGGAATGCCTGTTCATAAGGCAAATGCCCTGCCCACTACACTATTGCTCTATTACGTCCTTGGCATATATCTTCCTTGTTATCCTCTTCAGCCATTTAAGCTGCATTAACTGTAGCTAAGTGATGGGCACACCCATGCACCTACGGTTAGCTTTAATCGGATTTAAAAAAAAAAATAAAGGGTTTCTTCATTTTATGTATGTATACTGCTGCTGTTGTACACAAGGAAGACTGTTGGTGGGGATATGCGCTCACCAATGAGCAGTCTCGCTCATTTCATACCCCTTTCTGCTGTTCTTAATTGCATGGGCATGTATTTTATAAGAGCTCTGCTCTCAGACATGACCCCTGCACTCATTCACTCTCTGTGTAAGCCTAGGAGCTCAGGCAGCTTGCCTCATTATTATGCATGGCACACTGCCATCCTGCTCCTAAACAGCCGCCTTTGTGCTGGACTAAGCTAGTCCCACACGGAAGAATAGTAAATTCGGGGGTTTATCTATCTTGCCAGTCCTGGGAGAAATTAATAGGGCAGAGATAGCAGCAGAGTAGAATGCACTGCTCAATTTAGATAATACACAGGAAATGCTCATTTAGGAAAGGACCTCCTTAGCTTTATTACCTGTTCATAGTCAGTGGAAATATTGGGTTTCTAGTCATTTTCATTTGTAAAATGTCGCTTGTTTTCTTCTATCCTCAACTTATTTTGCTATTTTATAGATATACATCTTTTCTATTTTTTTCCAGTTTCAAGTCTCTTCCTTGTACTTTAATACCCATTTCATTATGGTTGCTTTGCTGAAATTGTTGTATACTCTGGAGCAAGAAAGCTGAAATGATCAACACCTGCACTTGTGTAAACATATCTTTATAGCTGCTTCAGTCCTGCCATAGTTTTAGTGAATTACAACTGTAGTGCCTTCTGCCTCATGAGTTATGCCCACCTTATGTTCATCTCTACTTATATGCCTGATTTAGAATAAGGTGTATAACACTTCTGCTATTTTCTTCCACTCCCCTGTGAAATATCAAAGAAAAAGCCCCACCCAGGATTGTCATGAATCCAGAGTAATTCTATGTAAAGTATATATGTACTTCTATCTCTCTATCTTTATATGTATGTATATCCGTCTTTATCATTACAGTTATCATAAACTATATCTCTGTCTATATCTGTATCTCCACACACACACACACACACACACACACACACACACACACACACACACACACACACACACACACGAAGCAAACTCCTCCTCCTCGTTCATCTAATTATTTCAGTGAAGTGTTTTATCCTTCCCCACTGTGAGATGGATCACCCCTCACATTTAGGATGTAATGTTCTCTCATGTAGCATTTCTAATCATGTCTTCAAAAGGACACAGTGAGTGCCTTTCCATCATAAGCTCTGTCTATGTAGGATGTGTAGGATGGCAAGCATGTCCCAGTTTGAAACTTGCACCCTTTACCAAACATTCCTTATACCAAACCCATGGGGCAGGTGGGTGGGACTGACAACTTCATCTGAAATCCTGCATGAAAGAGGAAAGGCTATTATATAGCTCACATTAAATAATTCAGTAGACTCAAGACTGCCATTGCTAGCCATGCCCAGTCCTTTCCAGCAAATAATGGATTTAAGATTATTGACTCTATCTGCTGTAACTTTACATACCTCCCCACCATCTGCTGTGGTGGTGGTGATAGGGGGAACAGTTCTCTCTAATGTCAAACAAGCCTAATCCTACCTGTTTTGTACCAAAAATGATGAACAAATTCCATAGCTGTGTGAAGTACAAATCCATACCAAAAACATCCAAAGGCAACTATGCACTGAAGAAATATCTGTTTATTTAATGCTTTTGACCAAAGTCTTCATCAGAATAAAAAAAAAAAAAAAAACATCCTTTCCATCCATACTTAAATACCCATTTCAATTAGCAATATCCAATGCAAGCCTTAATGAAAAATTCAGGGAATATCTCAAAATTCACACCACCCTGCACAGATAACATTTATAAAAAACATGTAATACATATGGTTTCATTTAACCCAGGCTTTTGTCAGCCTGCAGTCTTAATTATCATTAAGGTCACTCTTTTTAACATAGATGACTCTTTATGGCTTATTTACATTGCCATATGCACAGGATGTTCTTCATTTTACATAGGCATGACCATGAGAAAACTTAGAACTAGAATTAAAGAACAAGTATATGCTATAAGAAGTAAAGATGGCAATAATGCACTTTATAAGCATACTTTTACACGTGATATTTACAAAACGTTTCTGTTTTCAGTATTAGAAACACTGCCTAAAAGTTTGTGTGGGGGTGATTACAAGAAATCTTGATGAGAGGATGTTTTTTTTTTTTACTCTGATGAGAATTTTGGTCGAACGTGCTAAATGAACAGATATTTCTTCACTGCATGGTTGCCTTTTGATGTTTTTGGTTTGAACACACAGGTTTGCCATCTGATCATAATACATTTACTGCAGGTATCTATAAATATATATCTTATTAATATTCTAAGATGTCACATGTTCTAAAGCTCTTCCATGTTCAGTCCTTAATGGTATTTCAATAAATATACATGTTTTCATACTCACAGTCTTATGATTGTGCACACTTTGAATGATATGCTTCTTGTTACATTTTCTTCATGAAGGTTTAAGCAATACTATATATGTTCATAGGTAAGTGCAAGACAAGCTGCCCTAGTGGGCCATTTTAATCTTTGCCGGTAACCCTTTTGTGCTCAAAATAACCTATCCCATTTGATTATAGACTGGCCATACACATCCCATGACCAACAATTATATATTACCAATAACAAGAATAACTGGGATCATGCCATAGATAACTTGAGGGGAACCATAGATCTAAGATGCATTTGAATATGGGCAGGGATAGACTTTGTTTTATGTGGATGGGGAGTCCATTCCACAGCAGTGTTATCCTCTGAGAGATATACCTCTCCCATCAAACTGTTCTGTTGATGTTGCAGAAGGGGTGTAGATCTCTAGACTGAACCCCAGATTCAGCAAGCCCTGCACGGTGTGCAGGAACAGTGTAGGAGATCCAGGAGGCAATATGTCCACCGTGCGATCCAGGAATAAACTGCAGGGATATGCACAAGCGCTAACGCACTATTCCTGCATGGATGCAGTTCCTGTATGCAAATTACCCCATTTGCAGGTGAAAAATATGCAAATGAGGTGAATTTGCAATCCAGGAAGCTGGCAGCCGGCTGTGCAGGACTAGTGTAATCTGCAGAAATGTACTCGGTTAGTAACCGAGTACATTTCTGCAAACTACAAAACGGAGCCATGACAGCTCCAAATAAAGAGTGTATATAACGTGTAAAGCATGCCAATGGCCAAATATATGGCCAATGGCATGGACAACAGTTTAAAAAAAATAGTAACTTTTATTTTTTTTTTTAGCTGATTTCAGCTGTTTAAGCATAGGGCAGTGGCGTGCAAACAGGATCAGGCCAAAAAAAAAAAAAATAACCTGAAATAAGCATTCTAACTCAAATCACTATTTTGCCATTATACTCAATGGCAGGCAAAAGACAACATGGCCAGTGAATAGTGGTTGCTAAGGGGGGAGGCTCAGTGTGGGACCTGTAACTATGCATTAGCAGGCAATCCTATGCAAATAAAAGGAATGATACTGAATCCCAGATTTCCCCTCAATGCTAGTCAGTACCCAAAAGTGTAAGTGCAGAAATAGCTTGGTGCAACCCTATGAGTTAGCTGACATCATAGGGGAGGTATCAGGCATACTGTAAGCGGATTGGAGCCCTGTGGCTCGGGTTTGCCCTTAGCTTAGCAGAGCTAAGTAAGGGTGTGTGCCTGAGGCTGTCTAGCACTCTTTACATTGCCTAAGCAGGTGTGCACACCGCACATCTGGTTTTAAAGGAAAATAAAGTAAACCAGGAAATAGCAGCTCTGTGCACATTTGAGCACTGTGTTTGTGCGGTGTGCCCCCTGGCTTAAACAAGAAGGAAATGGGAAGGGAAAACAGTAGTAGGATTGTAATCAAGGAGAACTAGCATAGCTGGGAGGTGAAATGTATAAGAATCAGCCAATTACACTGGCAGCAGACCAGCCCATCCCAGAACACTACTATAAACTATGCAAACACCTTCCCCTCTTGTTTTTCCCACATACTCTACACCACCGGTATATACAAGTTGGAAAATTTTAACAAAAAAAAAAAAAAAAAAAAAAAAAACAACAAAATGATAGGGGCTGCAGTAGCTATCATACATCGAAATGTGGAAGAGGGTGGTGAGGATGAGCATGCTGTCGACCAACCCACAGTGAGGAGATGGAAAAGAGTTTACAGACCCAGGGTAACCTACCAGGGTCTACATGAGCTAGAGATAGTGGAGCTCTATACGGTGGACAGGGACCTCCTACAGCAAATTGTTGAGCTGTGCCATGCCTGACACACAGAACTAACAGAGGGGAACCCATCCCAGTGGATACCAAGGTATACGTAGACCTAAGAATACTAGCCACAGGTACCATCTGAAGGCCTACTGGGGATATCATGGGGATCTCACAGGCATCAGCATACAGGGTTCTCCACCAGTTCCTGGATGCCATGTCAGCACATGCCAGTGAGCACATATATTTCTTCAACACCCGTGAGGCTTTTGGACAGCAATATGCTTCTCTTCCACCAAATAGCAGAATACTCTGAGGTAGTGGGTGCTATAGACTGCACGCACATATGCATCAAAGCACCACCCGGTGAGTTGGATAGGGTCTATATCAACCGCAAGGGCTTCCCGTCCATCAACTGCCAGGTCATGTGCGATGCCCAGGGCATTATAATGAATGTGTGTGCTGGCTGCCCTGGAAGCTATCATGATTTCCACATCTGGCATCTGACACAGCCTTGGCAAAGAGGCAACGCATAACACATACACTGACAGAGTAGCGAACCAGGGACTGATACCTTTCTCTGACTCGCACATACAGTAAAAGGGATGCCAAACATGACACTACCTGTGCTCAATCATGTATAGGGAGTGTACTATGTGCATCCAACATAGGCAGCCCTCCAGCACCATCCTCAATATTGGCACACCTACAAGGTAAGTCACTCTTCTTACCAATTGCAGAATGCAGTAGTATGTGTTGTTACTTGTATCTGTGGTATGGATGTGAGCATTCAAGGGAATCAGGTGGCTTATTGGGATGCCAGCAGATAGTAGACACCTATAGTTGCAGCATGAGATCTGTAACAAATACTAGTGTCACCATAGTAGCCAGTACTACACATGGTGACTATACCTGCTGCAGGAAATGTGCTGGGCCACATGTGTGCCCATATGACACACACACATGCCAGTCAGGGAGGCTCACATACCCAACAACAGTTTCAGCCAGCAGGACAAGTGTAGACAAACACAAACAAAGGCTGTGCTAAGGCATCTGAATGATGGCTATGTGTAACCTCCCCACAGCCTACACAGACAGACTACATCAGGTCAGGCAGTGGGATGTTAGTTCTGAAGGGTAAGAAGTCAGAAACTGAAATGTAGGTCAATCAAACCTAAGACCTTTAGTACACTGATACGCCTCTAGTTAGCATGATAGGTTAGAATACAGAATGAAATGGAGTACCTGGCATACCAGTACAGTCATAGCAAATGCATACAAGTGTCAGGTGTGCCCCCCCAATCTGATGTAGACACATTGTAGCAGTCAGGTGTGCCCCCCCCAATCCTATGTAGAAATGTAGACATAGTCAGGTATGCCCCCCCAATCGTGTGTAGAAATGTAGAAACAGTCAGGTGTACCCCCCCAGTCCTATATAGAAATGTAGAAACAGTCAGGTGTGCCCCCCCCAAGTCTATGTAGAAATGTAAAAACAGTCAGGCGTGCCCCCACAATCCTTTGTAGAAATGTAGAAACAGTCTGGTGTGCCCCCTCAATCTTATGTAGAAATGTAGAAACAGTCAGGTGTGCCCCCCAATCCAATGTAGAAATGTAGTAACAGTCTTGTGTGCCACCCTCAATCCAATGAAGACATGTAGTAACAGTCAGGTGTGCCCTCCCAATCCAATGTAGACACATTGTAACAGTCAAGTGTGCCCTCCCCAATCCTATGTAGAAATGTAGACACAGTCAGGTATGCCCCCCCAATCGTATGTAGAAATGTAGAAACAGTCAGGTGTACCCCCCCCCAGTCCTATATAGAAATGTAGAAACAGTCAGATGTGCCTCCCCAAGTCTATGTAGAAATGTAAAAACAGTCAGGCGTGCCCTCACAATCCTTTGTAGAAATGTAGAAACAGTCTGGTGTGCCCCCTCAATCTTATGTAGAAATGTAGAAACAGTCAGGTGTGCACCCCAATCCAATGTAGAAATGTAGTAACAGTCTTGTGTGCCACCCTCAATCCAATGAAGACATGTAGTAACAGTCAGGTGTGCCCTCCCAATCCGATGTAGACACATTGTAACAGTCAAGTGTGCCCCCCCTCCTATGTAGAAATGTAGTAAGTGTCTGGTGTGCCCCCCTAATCCGATGTAGAAATGTAGTAACATGTATGTGTAGGTATAATACCAGTGGAGCACAGATTACCTGAGGTGGCCAAGGTAGCAGGATAGATTGTAGCATTTTTACAATATGCAGATATGCATGTGTTAGTTTGGTGTGTGTTTCATATTGTGTGAGAGTGACAAGTATGTATGCATGGTGAGGTTTGAACTGGTGGCCATTGCTCAGTACTGACGATGACAGGGCCAAGTCCTCACAACTGCAGTGCCAAACACAATACTCCCCAGTATAACACATTCTAGCAGTAAGCCATTGTAAATGTATGGAAGTAATATGTGTCACCATCTGAAAGATGGACATGGCATGGCTGTTGGGCCAGATATACTAACGGTACACACCAGACCGACAGTGTATAATGTGTAACCATGAAATGGACACACCCTTGGAAATGAACATACAGGTTTACAGCACATTATCTGGGCTTGTAGTAGGGAATACCAATGTTGTCTGGCCAAACACTCGCAGATCACAAAGGTCATAGGAATGAAGTATTGTGAAACAGCTGATGTCCCTGCACAAGCCAGCATAAGTGGAATGCCCCATTCATATATGTGAGTCAGATGCAAGTAGTGTCCATAGCACACATGCACCCAGCTCACCCAACCACCTCCCACAGGTACCTCTCCGGACTTATCCCTGCTGTTGGGAACAGGTACAATATGACCCCCACCTGTGTATGGCAATAGCAACAGAATGCAACATGCAGTGCAGGTGTCCCATGCAGGTGTGTCCCTAGCTGCAAGCAGCACCCTGCCAGCATCCACACCACCTGATCAATACTGACAGAAAGTATTGGCACGAATACCTAGCGCACTTACCCTGTTACCCCAGGGGAATATACTGTATGGCAGTCTGGTACTGTAGGACTGACAGAATGCAACAGCCTGCTACAGCTGGCCTGCATCACTTCCAAATAGCCTACAGTCCTCTGCCAAAGGCCTGCATCTCACCCATACTGTCGATGTATGTTATGTCATGGACTCTCAAATAACAACATAACACAGTCCACAGAACCCATATGCAAGCCCATGTGGACAAACCACAGTAAGATATCCACAGTGTCCCATTGCATGAAATGTGGACCAACACCAATATACTGCTGTGATAAGGTGATAACTATAGAGAAAGTATCAGAGAATGTTTGCATAATATATGGAAAATTATAGAATAATGGGGGGCGTGGGAGCATGTGCAGCATAGAATGTGCGAAGTCTGAAACACTGCCATGTGCACATACTATCCCTGGCTGCAAACACAAAAATGGATGGCTACAAACCTGCCCGTAAACCACAATAGGGGTAATGTCCTGACTTATGGCCCTTGCTTCTGGGTAACCTGTGTGAAACTGAACAGCTGTGAGGTATTGCCACAGAAAGATAAGGCCATACTGTCACGTTGATGGATGTACAAGTATGGGATCCTCTACCACCATTGTACCAAGGTGCTGAACCAGTTACACAGAGACAGCAGCAAGTGTCTGCAGTTCCCCCTCCAGAATGGCGTTAGTTTGCAGGAATATGTAGGGATTTGACCACAATACTGGACAGAGCTGCATTCGCCCTGTTTTCCCTAGGACATCACTGTGAGCAAAAATGTCTACTTGACAGTACTTGAGAACATAAAACATCACAGTGTATAACACTACACATGTCTGAATATCTCTGCTAAAACCAGGACCATGTAGCAGAAGCAGCACAGACACAATTACCTACATTACAGTCTATTCCTTGCCCAGTTTGACTTCATATTGCCAACTGATATACAGATATCCTGCAGAAACAGTTTGCTACTTGTAGGTGTAGAGCACAAACATCTGCACTTGAGTACAATCTACCTGGAATGGATCCACACATTTAATACAGAAGGACATAATGGGCATGCTCCCACAATGTCAGAAAACAAAATACTGAAAGGACATACTAGGCATGCTCACACACTTAAAGAAATGAAGCCCATGTCTGGCAACAACATAGGTTCATAGGTTCATAGATTAGTACTAAGCTAACTGCCCTTGTGAGCCATTTTAAGCCTAGCCAATTATCCCTTGTGAGACTCAAACCCTGTACCTTGTGTTTGTAATGCAAACACCTTAACCATTAGGACACCCTCCCAACCCCATACGTATCTGATAGTTGCAGATGTTAGTGCATACACTCCTCAGTATGCACCAGTCATGCTTTACACACACATTGGATAGGAATACACACATACATCCAAGGGCAACACACTATAATATGCCAAAAGTACACATACATAGATGTGTGGAAGAGAGTGACAGTGACAAAGAGCCTTCCATCATGAGGCATGTCCCACTTAGCAGACAGCCAAATGGCTACAACCACATGCTGTGTAAATGTCACTCACCATAGAAATTAGCCTCTGGAATCCATCAGCATTATGGACTCTGTGGTGCTAGTGCTAACTGTGCAACATGACTAAACAAGGCAGTAGTCATCTAGAAGTTGTTTACACGTACTTGCAGAATATAAACTGTGTGTGCCAGAGTGTGGTATGTCTACCTCTAGATGAATGGGTCATGGCCCATGCACACACACTGCCCTCCCCATAGTCCTACAATGGCAAGCCTGCTGATGTCAGTCAATGTGAAATACACCTTTGGGGAAGGGGTAGCCCAATAATCTCTGTGGGGTGTCCTATAACTGCATATGCTGAAGTATGATAAACCAGTTAGGTAGGAGTTTTAATCCCAGATGTGGCAACTGTGTGTGTGTCAGAATATTTGTCTGTGTAGAGATTAATCCTTTTTAGGCTAGTCACACTTACTACAATTAAAATGCCCTACTTTGGTAAACCTGCTGATGTCATTCACTTTGAAATACACCTGTGAGAGAAGAAGTAACCCAGTAATCTCTGTGGCACATCCTATAACTATGTAATACTGCAGTGTGATAAACTAGTCAGGTAGGAATTCTATTCCCAGACATGGCAAGTGTGGATGTTTGTGTGTTTGTGTTTGTTTGTCTGTGTAGGGAGTAATGCTTTTGAGGCCATTCACAAACAATACAACATCCATTGCCCTTCTTTGGCCAGCCTATTGATGTCATTCCCAGTGAAATACACCTTTGGGGAAAAATAGTCCAGTAATCTCTGTGGTGTGTCCTATAACAGTGTAAAGTTGAAGTGTGATATAATAGTTTGGAATGGGTTCTATTCCCAGACATGGTTAGTGTGTGTGTGTGTGTGTGTGTGTGTGTGTGTGTGTGTGTGTGTGTGTGTGTGTGTGTGTGTGTGTGTGTGTTTGTTTGCCTGTGTGGGGAGCAATGCTTTTGAGGCCATTCACAAGTCAATACAACCTCCATTGCCCTTCTTTGGCAAGCCTGCTGATGTCATTCCCAGTAAAATACACCTTTGGGGAAGAAATAGTCCAGTAATCTCCATGGTGCGTCCTATAACTGCATAATGCTGTAGTATGCTATAGTAGTTCGGTAGGGGTTATATTCCAAGACATGGCAACTGTGTGTCTGTGTTTGTCATTTGTATCCTGTGTGTAGGTGGCTGTGAGGGTGTAACAACTGGACTCATTGTGGAGTGGGTTTTGCAAATTTCTTATATGGTGTACCTATTATATGTGACAATGTCCACCTTACAAGAATAACAGATGTCAAATAGCCGAGATGCTAGGGTGCCAATCCATACCCCTACATGTGACATCAAGGCCTGGCGGACAAAGAAAGCAACCCTTGTATTACCCAGAGAACACTCTCAACCCATGTCTCATACACAAACACACTTGCCTAGGCAACAACTGCTTTGTTGATAGTACTCTGCATATTACCCACAGATAGTAACTATGGTGTGATTGCAGTGGAGTACAGAGGGCATGGCACCCTGTCCCATCACTACAATAGGCACATAAATGCAGACAGTGCGCCTTCACTATGTTCACCACTTGACGCCTGCAACAACTGTGGTGCCATCAAATGTGACTCACAAAGGACATACCATGCCTTAAACACATGCCCTGTATAGACAGATGCCACTGACACCAGGTAATACCTGTATAATGCTATCAATGTAGGTGCAGGGTCAACCTGGTGTGCATTACCAGTTCCCTCCACATGATGCCAGGGCCGGCACATCTGACAATAACAATCTGTGTACACAACATGGGCCAGACACCACAGGCACGTTACACATGTCACTGAACATGCATGTGGGACATGTGCACATCCCAGACAATGTCCATGTCATGGACTATACAACACATTCATGGCAAGTATTGCACAGCATTGGCCGCACACAACAGTAACCCAGGTGACTGGATGGTGGGCCAATCCAGACACTACACCCCTGAGCCACACTGCAGACCATTGTTATGTGGCCTTATGCCAAGGTATACCCTGCACTTAGCATTGTACAGACTTCTGTTCCAGTCAACCACTACACACCTGTGAAGCAATGCATTCATGCATGTCAGTACTGGCACCCTGTGTCTGTGTGTGTGGAGTATGATGCTTTCAACCACATTCACACTCACTACAAATCCCATTGACCTACTGAAGCATGCTGTCTGATGTCAGACACCTTCACATACCCTTTGCCCATATATCATCTGGATAATCCCTCTGGTGCATGTGATACCTGCGCATTACTGTATTGTGGCAAACTAGCTAGTTATGAAGTCTATTCCTGACCCTGCCAACTGTGTCAATGTGTGTGAGTCCCTGAGATAGTGTGGCTGTGTTGACGTTGACACCTGTTGATGTGGACAGGCATGTGTACTACACCTACTTTATCACTATTATATCACTGTTGCAGATGTCACTCACCATCAGATATACCTTTGGACAGGTCCCTAGCATGTAAGCTATGTGGCACATGCAATAATTCATAGACATATAACAGCAATACATAGTCAGTCAGGAGTTTTAAACCCCATCTTGGTAGGTGTATAGCACTAACATGTTTAGGTTTTACTCTCCCACCCCCTTACTGACTTACTTTGTCTCTGTCTTTCTTTCTCACTCTCTCTCTGGTGAAAGTGGAGAAGTACACCTGCTTTGCTTAGGCAGAAGCTTGTGTATTGTAAGTGATGCTCATGATCAGCTGATGGCCTCTGCATGAACTGCAGTCCCAATCTAGCTGATTGCATGTGGAACAGCTGTGGTAACATTCCCATAGCCAATTGTATGGAAACACACTCCAATATCTAGGAACATCATATTGGTGTTGGGCCTTTTCTTTCACCATGAGCAGGACATCAATTTGGTGTTTGGCAAACAGCATCACAGATAGTATTGGGATTTACCTCTAACAACACACACTGTGGAAACAGGCCAACAGACAGGACGGGGATGTGCCAGACATGACTACAGAATGTAAATGTTGCTCTTCTGCATTTGGAGTAATGTTGGTTTAACGGGGTGTATGTGGTTATGGCTGGTCTACATGATTTAATACCTGTCATGACAGTGTTACGTGTTTGAGGAAACACCCAACTGTAGGGTTATTTGCAGACTGGGCAGTGTGTGGAGCCTTTTGCTTCCTGTGTTACTCACAGAACACCTATCTGAAAACTTCAGAAGCATAGTGTGAGGATTGCAGTCAGTACATGGTGACAACCATGAGAGTTACTGACTTCATATCCCTCATAGGACATATGTCAAAACAAACCCTGGTACAACAGTAAATGTATGAGGGTATCACAGCAACATGCCAATATTGGCCCAGTGTTTGTAGCTCCAGCCACAAGTCTATCAACCTTTGTACATATGTCATGCAGTAAGAGGTGCATATGTTCTATACACCATTATTTATTGACATCATACCTGATAAGCCAGTCAGACTGCTAGACATGTTATTTATAGTAGGGGTTATTTCTGAGGACATAACCTGGGCATTCTGTGGTTGTGCGTACAGTACTGGGGTCTGTGTACTTATGGTGATTGTCAGCAGCATGTGTTTTGTGCATATGTACCTTGAGCTATGCACAGACTGTGGTAGATGCCATTGTTCTTGGTCCTGTTCTATCTGATGTTACATGCTGCTCCAGTGTATGGTACCCTATTGGCTCACATGGTTCTAGGACCAGACACACATGTGTCCCATACCACAGACAGGCATCGGATCACATTGTGTCATGACCCAGTGTATGCAGGGTTAGTGTGTGAGTGGCACATAGGAAAATGGTGTTTATCAGACAGTCCATATAGTGTCATATTAAGCTTGCATACTAACCCTAAGATCCATGAGTACTGCACGGAAGTTCAGTACAACACCCGTTCGTTGTACTGAACTTCGCATAAGTGCACTTTTGATTAAGTGTATTTTCACTGCTGTGAGCATTCCATGCACTATTTCGAATTAGTGAAAATTTGATTTAGTGTATGGAGCCCATATATATATATATATATATATATATATATATATATATATGTATATATATATATATATATATATATATATATATATATATATATATATATATATATATATTTACATTCATATATATAAACACTCAAATATATACATATACACAGTAATATATGTCTACACATATACAGATATATAGATATATATGCACATATAGTTATGGATATCTACATATATATCGACATAAATAGGTATATCTGTTTAGATATGTATGTACATATAGTCATAGATATCTACATATATATCAACATAAATAGGTATATCTGTGCACATAGGCTGTGCGTACATATCTATCTATATACATATATATATATATATATATATATATATATATATATATATAGACATATATCTACATATGTATATGTATATATCCATATTCCTGTCATGTGTAAACATCACGGTTGTGTATAACTTCCCAGATGTATCTCACTGTATGTATCTGATATGTGTATATTTGGATATAACAACATATGTGATGCAACAGTAATATAAATAACAAGTACTACACAATTGTTGAAGTCAAAGCAATTGTTCAATACTATTCAATTTGTGTAGTGATAGATATATTGGAAAAAAAACAACTGTCTTCACAGCTGTCATGGTGTAGTGGTTAACTGTTGCAACTATAGTGTACAGGGTGCTGAGTTCAAGGTCTGTGAATTTTGTTGCTGGGCAGAACAAAGACTGTCAGATACAGAGTGGTTTAGGGAGTTTTGAGCAGCTCTAAGTGCATTTGGTGGGTTTGTGTGAAGCTAAGCTGTGCTAAGTTATGGTTAAATGTACGGGTGCTTACCCCATGTAGGCTTCGTTTACAAGTGCCAACATCTGCTTAGCTGTTATATCGCAGCAATGCTGACACCTCCTTAGCATGGCTCCACCCTGGTAACCAGTGCTAACATCCCAGTCTGATAACATAGCAGGGTAATGACTTCTGAAATAAGTGTATGTATTGTCATGTACATTAATGCGTCTATGTGCTGTCATTATAGTAGCCAGGGGTGTGAGTGTCATGTCTGGGACACACAAGTATATAAGACCTGTACAGCACTGTTATCCATGTGAATGTGTAACTTACAAGGGTAGTAACCCAGGGTACAAGCTGTCATTCTGGCATGTAGTGTATCATGGCGGTACTACTGTGGACAGTGCTTTCCCAGGCAAGAGTAGAGTGCTAAGTGTAGTACTGACAACAAGCACACCTGCAGGCATAGCTAGACTCTGAAGCCTCACTGTCATGCTCCTGGTGTACGAGCTGTGTCACAGTATATATCCCCTACTAGATAATGATCTCACATGTGGAAATTAACTGTAGACTACCATCTGTATAGCACGTCATTGAGGGCTTCCAACATGTAGCAATGGCATACATATTGTTGTCAGATGTCTGTCTGTTGACACATTCATCCTACGGCTTAGCTACTTGCTAAGCTGATGTCTGTCAGTCCCTGTACAGATGTGCAGATGGCAGGTATCCAGCTTGGATATGTATAGGCAACCTATGCTTGACTGACACTGACATGTCTGCCCAGCTGTGTTATAACTGCCACATATAGGAGATAACACCCTGTATGCACCACATGCCATGGGCACCTCCACTACACTACCATAGTCAACAGAACATGCTTGGGTACAAGTCTCCATCACAGACACTAACCATGTGTTGTAATACATGTTGCATACATGTCAACTGGATCACCTCAGTGGCCATTTGCAGGTGGCAGCCAGAGGACTGGCTGATGTATGTCACTCCCACCCTGAGGGTCACCACAGTGGTGTCCTTCGATAGATTGCTTGCTGGCACATGGCAGGTGGCATGATACCACTGTACACACATCTCCTACACTACCCATCTCTCCATGGATAATAGCCATGTACACATCTATGACCTCTTGCAGTAATGCACCGCAGTACTGACACATGTATACATGTGCATTACTGAGGATAGCAGTGTCTGTGTGTTAGTACATCTGTAGTTGGGAATGCCATAAAGGCCTTCACATCCACCGCAACACCCATTGCCATAGTAAGATGTGGCTGCTGCTGTATCGGACATACCATGTACCCTGTTATGCTCCTCACCCTAACAGCTACATGAGCCTTGCATTACCAGCACAACATTGTTGTACAAATGGGTTGATAGGTATGGGATACCCATTGAGTTCTGGCAAGTGTGTGTATGTGTGCATGTCTGTATATCTGTAGGATACAGCATTCCGAGGCCACATATTCCTATTACAATATGGATTGCCACATAGTAGTATAGATAGTGTTGTCGCTGCCCATAGGTGAGGCATGACAATGGAACACCCTACTATGCCTGTGGCATGTGCATTAGATGCATATCCCTGTAGTACCACTGTTGGGATATACAATGAGTTGTATCACAGTTATGGGCAATGTGTGATGGTGGGTATGTCAGAGTGTCATCATGGATTCCAAAGAGTACAATATCCACTGTGGGATGTGGGTGCTGTGTACACTGTCATTACACCATGGCACACCCGGTATATGGTATATGTGCCATGTACCTCTGTATGGTGATCACTGTCACCATCAACCATATAGGTAAGTGATACCACAATCCAGCCCAGTTATGCATGTGCTATGTGCAGCCTACCTGTAACACATTGGACACACTGACAAGTTAGCATCGATAGGCCCAGGTCTCTCGGATGTGTGTCTGCCTGTTATGTGTCTGTTAATGTGTATATGATGGCATGGCACACTATGTATTGCCCATATACAGCCATTACATCCCCCATTACCATACTGTACATGTCTGGGAATGTTCTGCATGTAGCATGTAACCTGGAACACACCTCACCCTAAAGGCTGTGTGGTGTGTGCAGTGAAAGCCACAAACTTCAGTAGCACTACATACCTAGGTAGGGGTCAAGTCCCAGTGTTGCCATGTAAGAGTGTGCATGTATGTGGATGGATCTACATCAGGTTGCTGATTATACATGTTCCAGTGGGTCACCTGTCCATGTGGCACAGCCAGTATCTGTTATAGAAACCTGTGACATGTTTAACTGTACCCAGGATATGTCACAGCCATGGTATCACCACAGTGCCATACCCCTTGTGGAATATGACTGTGGACCATCCTCTTGCTGACATATGTACACCTACAACACAAATGGATAACATTGTGGAGACCACAGTCACTCAGTGTTACTAATAGCTATAATGCATCATGGCTGGACAGCTACACTACATGACATGTATGCATTAAACATTATTTCTGAGAACATGTTACTCTGCAGTACATTGGTACACTGTAGTACAGTCACCGTATGCATCAGAACCATATTAGCCTGTCCCTGCATTGATGTTATGGATGACAGGGATGTGGCACATGTTTCATCATATGCACAGGGTGTGTTGTTGGCTTGCCAGAGATTGAGGATGGGCCATACGTTTGACACCATGTGTGTTGATGAGGGTGTAATTAGTTGAAATGGGAGTGGTGATGTGGTGTGTCTAGGTATAGGGTTGCCCTAGGTGTGTTCATATAGTGTGTGGGTATGCATGCACACAGTTCTGCCATGTGGCTGCCCTATACAGGTGTTTCTTGGACAGCTGCAGACCATACCTGGCAGGGTGTGCAGTTCTCAGCCTCTGGCCATGGACACGCGGACTGTGCTTGTCAGGGGTTCTATGGGTACATCCAGTTACAGGCCTCAATGTGCTACTCTTCCATGATGATGACAAATGTTCGCTGGAAACAGGTCCCTCCTGGGACTGACCAGGGCCATGTGCACATGGCCTGCTGTGGTGTGGTGTGGACAGCACCCCCCCCTGCAGTGCTGGGGCTGGTACTGCCAGTACAGGAGTGCCTTGGTGTCCTAGCACTTCCACGCCAACCACCAACTGATGGTGTTGCTAGTGTATATCCACATGGCCGTCACCGCACTCCCACCACATGTTCAAACATGGACAAACCATAGTCAATGAGGCCCACCATCATACCCAACCATCTATCCATGACCTCGGTATAATCACAGAGGGCACTAGACAGTTCATGGAAGCTATCACTTGCAGATTTGACAGCAGCCCTCTGCAGCCTCAGGCCCTGTCTGGTGTACAGTACCATACATGCCTGCACCCCCATGACAGTCTGAAACATGCACCTAGTGGTACCAGTTGTGGCACTTCTGCCATGGGCATGATGACCAGCGGCCCTACCAAGAGCACCTGGTACATCTGCCTATGGGGTGCCCTGCCAGACATCTGGCTATGTCTGCTATGACCAGGCACAGTAAGCATAGATACCACACTCTCCTGTGCACTGACACCAACCGCCAACTGTCCCTCTGCTATTGCCACTGGTGATGGGGTATGTATAGGCACTGTAACTGTGTGCTTGGTTGGAGTGGCTAAGAGGGGAATGTCAAACGATGGTGCAGTTTCAGCCCCTGACAACCCGCCTATGCCTCAACAGTACTATCATCATCTTCAGTGTCTGTATGGATACCAATATCAGAGTGCATGCAGGAGGGACCCTGACCCACCTTGCCACCTTTGCAGGAAAACAAGAAATTTATTTTAAGACCTGTGCATCATTGCATAACAGTTCACACACACACACACACACACACACACACACACACACACACACACACACACACACACACACACACACACACACAAACATTCCACCTTAATACCTACCTGTCCCTGATTTTACAGACAGTCCTACATTTATTCACATAAGTTCTCCATCCTGCATCACACTTGGTAACATACACTCATTAATACCACTCATTAACGTATCATTCCTCTAAATGTCTAGGAGAGTGATCACAACACAAGACCTGTTACTCCATTACCTCCTTGACTTGAGTGGACTAGGTTTTACATGGCCTCACTGCTGTCATCCAGTGTTCACCCTGTGTATGTCTGGACATCGTAAGCATGGCCCCTATATGTTAGGGGCTACTATGTTCACTCCATAATGTCACGCACTGGAGTGTCATGTGTAAGTATTGCTTAGTACATGCCACATCTGCTGCTCAATCAACCTATCATGTGGACAACGGTAATATATGGATACACTCCCTGGTGTTGTCTAGTAATTCCCCAATGCATCTGTAGTGATACATACATGGGTAGTCATTTATCTCTCTGCTGATTGCAATATTAAGGGAATACCTGGTGTCTACTTTCCCTCCCAATGCATGTTCCATGCTACAGACTTTATTATACTATCAGCTGTCCTGTGATTACATATCAGACAAGTATTCCTGGTGTCTCATGTGTCAGTCCATGTCCATTTACTGCATGATCACAAAGGGAAGTACTGCCGTATGAACAACCCCACAATCACACATGTGCATACAGGGATACCCACACACACACACACACACACACACGCACACACACACACACACACACACACACATACAGGTGAAGTTGCACAAAGATAGTATACACAGTCCTCCAATTACCCATCTGTCAACATGCATAACATATGGTACTCAATAGCATGCAGTGCAGCCATAGTCAATCCATGCTAGCAACAGTATACATGTGTGTGATACATGGGCTGTGTTAGTAGGTGATACCCTTTCCCCTGTAAAACAATGCACCCATGTACACAGTATTGCTGTGCACCTGTTATGCACCCTGCCATGTACTGTGCAACAAACATCATAGGTGTACAAACCGTTGCTGAATGTGTATTACTGTGTCAGTTATGTCTGCTCTAATGCTCACAGCACCTATGTGTTTCAGCGACACATACCTGGGATGATACGTGGACAGTTGTCATTTGTGAATGCCTGATGTCTGATTTACAGATCACAACATCAGTGGTGCATATATGATCAATCCAATACTTTTACACTGACAACTGCCAGACCGTACTGTGGCTATGGGGAGTGTACACAGCCTTATTGATATGACAGACTCTTTCTTGATATGCCATGGGACCACATCACTGCATATATTAACAGTAAGTGAGCCTGATATATGACATATGTCCTGTACATTCACATGCAGTGTCTAAGAAATGTGTTAGGTGTGCAGATGCTGACCACGATGCATACACTTTGTGGGTGCATATGTGTGCATGCCCTTATCATGATGGTTTGTTGCACCTATTGTTATGTGTACTACAGCAGTCAGTATTCCTAGCAGGGTTATCCTAGCATGGGCCATCTGCATTTGCCAGTATATGGTTAGTTGGCTCTACACCTGTCCCCCAGCTCTGCATGATTGCAATGTCTACTCCAGTGCACATTCCTTGGTGTTCACACACTGCCGTCACTATTGCTGTGGGGGTAGGGTTACGTCTGCCACAGTTCCGGAACCTGACTGTGTGCAGATACAGCAATTCTTAGCATCCTTAGGATCCCTGCTGCAGTGCACTGGTGTGTCATGCTGATACACCCTCCCCACCTTCAGCCTTTTTGCAGATGCTTGACAAGTAAGGCCTACACGTTTGTCAGTTTGCAGTGTCCCATACACTGAACATCACGTGTAACAGCCTAGTCCCAGCTAATAATGCCTACACGTTTGTCAGTTTGCAGTGTCCCATACACTGAACATCACGTGTAACAGCCTAGTCCCAGCTAATAATGTGGACCACAGTATTATGTTATGCCAAAGTGTAGATCTGTAACAGTTGCCATTGTAATACTGGCATATACACTGTTGATGCACTGTATAAGGGTGATGTTTCACACATGTCCCTACTGTAAGCCATTTGTCCCACCATTATGTTCATCCCTGTGGACACATTTCACAATGACAAGATGTTAGTTATCCTGCAGGCATCTGACATACCCTTCAGATGCCCCATCATGGTCACCACTGTGATGCAGTGCATTTAACAGCAACAATACGTGAACATGTATGGCATGCATTATGGGTAGGTGTGTTAGATGTGTGCATGGAATATACCATAGCCATTACATGCCCGGTGTATTGGCAAGCATGAACATAAACCATATTCACCAGCTATAGGCTGCTGCCTTGGTGGTATACCAGAGAGACCTACATAAGAGTGTGAGAGATGGCAGTGGCCACAGCTGTGACATTTCTACAGGGTGGGTGTAGCATTATAGTACATCAACAGTGCAAGTCCACAATACTATTGCTTATGCACATCTGTTTATTACTACTACGCAGCAACAGACTATATATATATATATGACATCTCACATATTCATGATCTACCTGTACATATGCAGATGCATATGCAACAGTGGTCTACTGATGTGCTTTGTGACCTTACCTGCATGCTCCTCAGCCAGTGTGTAGATAGCACCAACCTACACAATGGTCTCTGCCAGTTGTTGGGTGTGCGGGCATGCAGGTGCCATGAGGCTGGCGAAGAGCTCCTCAACACATGTTGGGGGATGGATGCCATGACCCCCTGGTTGCAAGGTGAACCCCCCAGACTGCAGCAGCACGCTGACGGGCATTGCAAAGCAAGTCAGAACAATGATGCCGGACCTGCTCATAACTGCCATTATGCAGGCCAACATCATTGACCCTGTGAACTAGATCGTTCAACAGGGCGGTCCACTCCTGCTGCTCGTGGGCAACCCTGCCAAACAGAACTGGATAGTGCTGTATTAGGTGATTCAAGATGACCTCATTTTCTGCCGCTGAATACCCGGGTAAACGGCCATGGGACATCTTGCCTGAAAGACATAAAGATGGAAACAGGTCTAAGCAACTCATACAGAAAGGTTACCATGGTTCTTAATACACATCTCTGTCACCCCTCCACCATATCAGTGACAACAAACTGTTCACACAACTCAAAAGGTATGGCTACAGCTTACCTACCATTGGGACATATATTTTATTGTACCACAGTTTGCGCTATGTGTTTGTAGCCATGTTTCCTGTGTGGATACTATCATTGCTGGCCTGTTACAGACTATTTCACCTGTATTCCATTGTCCGGGCCACTATGGTTCCATATATGCATGTGGTATGCTTGCTATGTGATTGCTGCACATCTGTCATTCTGTGTTATTGGGGATATCTATGCATGCTGTTGGACATGTTCTGGGATTGTGTGGACTATTACTACCCACATATGTTCTATAACAGTAACACAATAGCATGTTTAGGGAATAGTTGCCAGCAGAACCACCTCTCCCACCTCATCTGACCATGTTACCAGGCCACATCACATGTAGGACCCAGCCTGGGGCCTCCTCATCTACTGGTCCAGCACTACCTTCAGGTGGAACCACCTCAGGGGATGTTGTCCTCCCCCAAGGGCACACATAGACATGATCCTGTCACCTAAGGACAGGTCCAGGGTCTGTTCCATAGAGGGCTACACAGAGACTTGTGGGATGTACTACAGCACCTTGAGGCACCCAGTACACAATCATAGGGTCCACATGCTCCTCCTGCTTAGCTTCCAGGCCAGGGCACCTTCAGGGCCGTGGACTACTGTTGTGACTAGCAATGGGCAGTGGCATCATTCCCATTGTTTCCATATGGGGGCTCATGGGGCTTCCACATCGCAGACCACACACACCATCCAGCGTGTTTACCCATCACATGTGTCATATACCACCCCTGTAGGCTGTCCTCTATATCTACCAAACCGAACCACATCCACAAATATACCTGCTATCATTCCCCATATTCCCATTCTCTACTTCACAGACAAGGGCACTGTGGTCCCAAGAAAGGGGTTCACATGTGACATACCCATCCATGTTGCACATACTTACAGCTGTATATATCTGTGTGTATTGCTATGTGTGCTGTTCCCTCACACATTGCATGCAGCACTGTGGTGGTAATATAGGGACATGTATTTACATACATATATGTGTGTGTTTGTATATATGTGGATGGATCTAGGACGTTTGCTCGAATAAGCAAATGTCTGAATCCATAATAAACAAACACACTTTAACGAAAGTGCTTTTATCGAAAAAGTGCTTTCATTAAAGCGTGTTACAAAAAAAAAACACTATATTAGCATTTTAGTAGGGGGGCTTTGCACCCCCTGTGCCCCCACACCCCCCTACTTTAATATTCTCCCTCCGAGACTGCACTACAATGCGGAAAAAGGAATTTTCCCTTACCCACACTGTAGTACAGACTCGGCAACAGGCATACATACGCAAAAGTGATTCTTCGGTGAAAAGCACTTTCGCGGAAGCCCGGCCGTTTGGGTTTCAGTCATTTGCTTATTCGAGCAAATGTCCGGAACCCATGTAGACATACACACACACAGATATATGGGGTGATGATGTCACCCCCTGGGGGCACACACAGACATGATCCTGTCACCCAAGGACAGGTCCAGGGTCTGTTCCATAGGGGGCTACACAGAGACTTTTGGGATGTACTACAGCACCTTGAGGCACCCAGTACACAACCATAGGGTCCACATGCTCCTCCTGCTTAGCTTCTAGGCCAGACACCTTCAGGGCCGTGGACTGCTGTTGTGACTAGCAATGGGCAGGGGCCTCATTCCCACTGTAGACGGATCTAAGATGTTTGCTCGAATAAGTAAATGTCCAAATCCATAATAACTGAACACACTTTAACAAAAGCACTTTTATTGAAAAAGCACTTTTGTTAAAGCGTGTTACAAAAAAAAAAAAAAAAAACACTACATTTACATTTTAGTAGGGGGGCTTCGCCCCACCCCCTGTGCCCCCCACACCCCCCTACTTTAATATCCTCCCTCCGAGACCGCACTACAGTGGGGAAAAAGGAATTTTCCCTTACCCACACCATAGTACAGCCTCGGCAACAGGCATACTTACGAGAAAGTGCTTCTTCGGTGAAAAGCACTTTCGCGGATGCCCGGTCATTTGTGTTTTGGTCATTTGCTTATTCGAGCAAACGTCCGGAACCCATGTAGACATACACACACATATATATATATATATATATATATATATATATATATATATATATATTTATATATATATATATATATATATATATATATATATATATATATATATATATATATATATATATATATATATATATATATGTAGATATGTATTATGTTGTATATATGTGTTTATATATATATATATATATATATATATATATATATATATATATATATATATATATATATGTTTACATACGGGTATCTGTATATCTGTAGACATGTATATATATATATATATATATATATATATATATATATGTGTGTGTGTGTGTGTGTGTGTGTGTGTGTATATACACATATACATACCTATATATGGGGTACATTCAGACATCAGGTCTATAATCTCTAACACTCCTTCCTGCACAGCTGCACTGTTCTGCCTTGCTACAACACAAACAGGTGCAACATATGGACACAGCCTAACATTAGGAGGGTATATATAGGGCCATATTGCAGGAACGCCTCTTACACACCTATGACATTTCAGCATGCTACAATACATGTTAACCTGAGTGTCCTGCAAGTGGTGGGCTCTGGAACCCACGTGTCCAACGTTATAGCATTACTTCCACCAGCAGCTATTGGCCACAGTAATATACCTCCATTCCATTACACAACACACACTATGTTGGCTTACATCTTGTCAGTCGGTGCTGCACTGCACAGTTGACTAGTATGGCCCACTACCCACAGTGACAGACTCTATTGCCCATAGCAGTTGTTCAGCTGAACATCATTACAACAGCAACACCTGATAGCACCTATATATCATGACACATCATCTACCCCAGTATTATGGACAAAGTACTACAGTTAATTACATGCATATATACTTCACATACCTGTTGTGGGAATGAGGTCTGTTGTGGTATGTGTCCCTGTAGGAGTTTTTTTTTTCTCCTTGGCTATGGCCATAGCCTGCTTCCTTTGTTTCTGTTTTTTTTTTGGTTCTGGGTTTAGTTTTGCTTGAGGATCTGTTTTCTCTTTCTCTCTGTCTGTCTGTCTGTCTCTCTCTCTCTCAAGTAAATGGATTGAGCTGCTTGGAATAGATTGCAGCATGGCTTTTGTAGGTGATGCACATGATCAGGTGATAGCCTCTTCACCAATCAGTGACCTCCACTTGCTACCTGCATGCAGCACGCTGTGTAGTACTTCCAATTCACACTGCCATGACAACCCACTACTATAAATCCCTACATGACGTGGGCATGGTCCTTTTACCTTTCCTGTATGGTGGACATCCTTCCTGTGTGTGGGCAGCAGTGTTACAGACAACAGGTAGCAATACCGCTTACAAGAGAACTTGCACACTCAGGCCAGCTACATATTTGTATGAGGTTCCAGAACTACAAATAGAGCGTGAGTAGCATTGCTGTATGGTTTGTATAGCACCAGTGTTACAGGGTTTGTGTGTACATACTAGTTTAACATGGACTATAGTCTGTCTGCATAGCTTTCAACTGTGTGCCTATCCACTTGATGGCCAGAGGTGTGCCTGTTATGTTTTGCCTGTCCACCACACAGGCCTTGTGTCAGATATGTCACTGACATTGTATGTGTTGAGTGATATCAGTACATGGCTACACCCATTTGTGTTTCTGACTTCATATTCCTGACTAAGGGTATGTTGCAGACTATCCTGTAACACCATCAATTTGCTTAGAGTATGACAACACTATTTCACATATGGGCCTGTGTTCCAGCCTCTGTTCTTCACCTATATACCAGGCTTTGTCCATATGGCATGCTGCCAGGGGTTGTTATGTAGTGGCCGGTGAGTATGTCATGCTGCCATTCCTGCCATCATTCCATTTCTGTTATGGCCCCAACATATATTGTGGGATTGGGTCCATATATGTGTGGGCTTCGTGTGCACAATAAATGTGTGCCCTTCTGCAGTCCAGAGGTCAGTGTATGTAACAGTAGTATATGCCCCTGCATGTCAGTCTATGGGGGGATGCACCATCCCTAGCCTAGGCTGTTACAACATGTGAGGGATATCAGGAGTAAGCTGCCTTAAGGTATCTGGATGTACATTACCATACAATTCACCTTGGGAAAATGCTGGCTTACTGCTTCCTACCATATAGACTGTTCTGTTTGTCAGTGTGATTGTGATGGTTTCAGTTATGCCTTGTTATGTAATAGATTTATACCATTGTGGCAACTGAATTATTTACCCCCTAGGGATTGTGTACAGAGTGTAGATAGAGGCTGCTGGACTATACATCTGCATTACTTACTGTTGATTGATTGTTATCCTGTGGCCCAGTCTGTCTTTACTGTTTGTACTACTTGAAGGCTTTGGCCTGGACTGCAACATATGTTATGCTTTCCGGAATACTGTATTAATTGATCTGTGTGATTGTTGCATTAGTCTGTTTATGTGTATTTCAAAGTCTAAACAGCTATATGACATGGCATATTCAACTGTAACAGAACACAAATAAAGCTTTCTCACGTATGCAAACCTGTGTATGGTGTTATATCCTTTGACCTCTCTGTGAGTATATGTTTCAGGAAACAATTGTCTTTTGTATGGGTGACTCATACAGTGTCCAGTTGATAAGGGGGCAACTGTAGGAATACTGGCTGTTCCGTAAGGTGTGCACCCTCTAAATGTGTATCTTCCTATACATATCTCTGTGTGTATGTGTAGTTACATATAAATATATATATATATATATATATATATATATATATATATATATCTATATATATATATATATATATATATATATATATATATATATATATATATGTGTGTGTGTGTGTGTGTGTGTCTGTATATGTATCTTAGGAATGTTTATTGCTTCCACATTGTACATTCACTGTGGTAGCCAGACTGTACTGCATGATATGTTATTGATACCAGCCTGACATCATAGAGGTGGGATGGATTACTGTTAACATCTAGTGCCCATGTTGTGTCAGGTCCTGGTTATGGGCCTTGCAACAGTTGGTATTTTATTGAAGGGCAGACCTGTTTGGCTGTGGGAGGGGGGGTAATACCAATATGTACAAGAAGCATGTAGCTTGGGCCCCCTCACCCCATTAATGGTGCCTGTGGTCATATATGTATTTGTTATGTTCTCTTTTATATCTATAGATATATATCTGTATATATATATATATATATATATATATATATATATATATATATATATATATATATACTTACATATATGCTTACATATATATATTGCTATCTATATATATATATATATATATATATATATATATATATACACATATATATGTAGACATATATATCTATAGAAGTATGCATATGTATATATATATATATATATATATATATATATATATATGCGTGTGTGTGTAGATATATATATATATATATATATATATATATAGATATATAAATATATACACACACACATACATCTACATGTTTAAATACATTTCCTGTACTGATGAATGCATGTGCTGGATGATATGTTTGTTAAAACATCAGATTATGTATATCTGACATGGCTTTGTGGTAAATCTTTTTGGCTATGGTGTGCAGTGTCTTGAGTTTGAGCCTGGTAGAGGATGTTTATTGTGTTGCTGGGCAGAATAAGGGCCATTGGATACACAGTGCTTAAGGTACTTTTAAGCAGGTTTGTGCAGAGGTAAGCGCTGCTATCTTCCGGTTACAGTTTTATATACTGATTTAGCTTCTCAGTTGCTTAACCTGTGTAGTCATTCTTACCCCCATGCACACATGCTTAAACCCACTTACTGCTGCTTAAAAGTGCTTATTCCCGCTTACCCCTGCACTAATTTTTTTAAAATAAATGAAAAAGGGTTAATAGGAAAGTAGTGAAAAAGGGGCACAAAAAGGGAAAGACAGTAGGGAAAATAGATAGGGATGTGCAGGAAGGGTGTAGGGAAGGTCCATAGATGCCCATTTCTTCTACAGCAACAGCTGTGCATATACACTGAATTTGGAGATAGATTTGAACACTCATACCCCTGAGAGAAGGGTGAGGACAACAAAAATATGTTGTTAAGCCAATTAGTCCAGATTACATACGTCCAGTGGACACATGTGTGAAATGGACAGCTATGTATGGGGCGAGATTTTTTTGGGAACAGATTGCCCTTTTTTCAGGTGAGATTGGGATGTTGGGGAGGGATAGTAGGTATATTTGAGGAGGTAGGTTGGGTAGGTTAACAGAGAAGACAAAATAGACACATACAGGGGTGGTATATGACACATGTGGGAGGTAAACACGTTGATGGGGAGGGGTGTTGGGAAATCAGAAGCCCATGAGCCACCTAGTGGAAACAGTGGGACTGAGGTCCCCACTCAATGGCAGTCACTACTGCACCTTCACAGCCCTGAAGGTGGCTGGGCTCGGGACTTTGTAGGAGAGCCAGGTCAACCCTCTAGTCATGACACATGGCCCTCATGCTGGCATAGCAGAACTCTGACCTCCTTGCGGAGCTCACTATGCACCATGACCCTTACCTGGTGATGGTTGACTATTGCTTAAAGGGGTATACCAATGGGCAGTTAGCTGGCCAACACATTGCTTACACCCACTAAGCTGGGCTGTGCAATGCTTAGCGTTGCTTAATATTTAAGTTGCATTATATTTGCATTGTGGCATTGATTTATTATTCATTACATCTTATATATGTGTTTGGTATCCATGATTCATGTGCATGTACACTGTATGTGGCTCTTGTGTTTATTAGGGGAGTTCAACACTTTATTACAATGACACCTCACATCTGGGCTTAATCCAATACTCCATTTCACATATTTATGTCCTGTAGTAGGTTGTACAATATAAAACTGTATATAGATTCCTTTCACATGTTCAGTTTGTATTTCCTATGGTGAGGATCTATTTGGTGATACATCAATCTAATCTGTCTGTGCCCGCTCCTGGGTGGGTGAGTCCCATCCCCTGAGGTGGTTCCACCTGAAGGTGGTGCAGGACCAACGGACTAGGAGGTCCCGGATTGGGCTGCAGACATGCTGGTGCCCAGTGCCACGGCCAGCTGAGATGGGACAGGTGGGTCCGCCGGGACCGACCTTCCCAAACGTGCTATGGTGTTTACATTTTATCAACATATGTGGGTTAGTAATAGTCAACACATTCCAGGATTAGGTATAACAGCATGCATAGATATTTCCATTAACCCAAACACCAGATATGGAACAGTTGCATAGCAAACAGAATACATGCATATATGGGACCACAGTGGTCATTACAACAGCATGCAGGTACGTTGATGGCAGAATGCCACCAATGTGGGATTATTTCAACACAGCAAATGCATAGAAACAGATTTAAATAATTATCAAACAATAGGACATATGTCCCAACAGTAGAGTTAAGTCCGCACATACCAATTGAGTTGTGTATTTAGTTTATTGTTGCAGATATGGTGGATGGGAGAGAAAGATGTCAATTAACAACCAGTATATTCCTTTAGTTCGCATTATTTTCCTAGTCAATGCTGTGATCTGTACCTTACAAGTATTAGTACACTACCCTATTGCCTTAGTTTGGACAGTGGTATGACTGTCAACAACTATATACATGAACTGGTTTTACCTGCAGTATACACCTCTTACCTGGTATACCTGTGGAGGTATTGTTTGTTAACACTGCCTAACTGTTTCTACACATACTCCCAGATTCCAGGTTGATGTTATGCACATACCTGTCCATCTCTTTTTGCACACACTCTGGGCATGTCTTTACCACATGCAGGTGAACTGGGACTTATTTCCACTATTGCGTCTTAAACCTTTAGTGACTTGTACAATGATAGGTTTGTTTTATTTGACATTTTCCAAATATGTACAGGTCTGACAGTCAGTTCTATGACATGACATGCTGCCTACATGTCAGAAATTGGCACACTGATATGGCAGGAGGCAGGGTAACAGCCAGCAGATATGGGACAAATAACTGGACATTCTGGACATTTCTGTACACTTGTGGGGTATGATTCTGCATACAGCTTACTACCACTCCCAGGATTCGAACCATAGCTGTGTCTGCTAAAAATAAGACACTGTCCATCACAGTTGAATGTGCTATATATGTATTGCTGTGTATCTCTTTTCTGATTTCTGTCTATAATTCTCCTGTGGTTTTATATTCTGACCTTGTAATTACAACACTTATATAGGATTTCCTAGACAGTTGTTTTATGTATTACAGTGTGATTGACAGTGATGACTAATACTTTATTATTCTGAGCAACTGCAACACTAACAATGGCATACAATACCAGAGTAAACAGTACCAGTACAGGATATAAATCTTTTATTTATAGGCACAGTGTTCATATCTGACAGACCTGTGGGAGCAATGTTTGTTAGCACTATCTGCAGGTTGCCACACAAATTACCAGTTTCCACATTAGTATTATGCACATACGTCTCACTCTGTTACTGTACACACTCTGGTCACAGCCTGACAACATGGGGATGGAGATGGGACATACTTGGCTACTTACCCTCATAAGATTTGGGGGGTTGCTAGAGTGACAGGTTTGTTTTTATAGATGTCTGACAATCAGTTGTATGTCTTGTTGGCCGCCTAAATGTCTGGGATCATCCCATTGGTTTGACAGGGGGGACAGGGTGATAGGCAGTATTTGTGGGACAACTTACTGGACATTCTGGACATTTCTGTATACTTGTGGGGTATGATTCTGCATACAGCCTACTACCACTCCCAGGATTCGAACCATGGCTGTGTGTGTGCAAAAAATACAACAGTTCACGTCACAGTTGAGTTTGCTATTTGGATTTTGTTGTTTGACTATTCCATGTTTTCTAAGTGTCTCTCAGTTGTACTATTTCGCCTCTTGGGATTACAACAGTCATATACAGACATTCCTACACAATTTATTTATTTAGCACAGTGTGGGTAACAGTGCTTACTACACCAGTACTATTAAGTGATTGCAACTCTACATTACCATATGATACCAGAGTGAACACATGCAGTCCAGCAGTTAGACATTAATTGTCAGGCTATTATGCTTTTATTTACATGCAACCTATATGATACTCTTCCTGCCCTATTCTCTGGTGCATGCAGTACATGCCTTAAACAATACAGGTTTTAGAAAGAGAATTAACTTACTACTACTTTTAGATTTATTTCCTATGACAGTACATGCAAGAGTGTTACTTACCTGCCTCGCATCACAACCGCTCCAATCAGGTCTATATTATAACATCGACGTCTTAAAACTTTGAATGTTATAATATCGAACCAGTTCGATTGAAACACTATAACATCGAGCACTCAGAATAGTGATTTTTTTCCCAGGGAAAAAATTAGCTGTTCTGACAAACATACACACAACACAAGCACACCAAAATAAATAATCCACACACATACACTTCACAAAACTCTACACTAAACTATAAATACACTACTAGCCATCCATTTACCTTAACCCAACCCTAACCCTAAGGTCCATAACTACCACACACTCATTACCCGCTCCCTAACCCTAAGGTCCCTAACTATCGCACACTCACCTTACCCGCTCCCTAACCCTAAGGTCCCTAACTATCACACACTCACCTTAACCTGATCTATTCGCACACTTACCTTAACCTGGTCCATAACCTTTGCTCCACAGTCGAGGAAATAGTGAAGCTGCAGAAATGGCCCACTGAATACTTTACCTTGTAAAGTATTTGATATTCTGCAGCTTCACTATTTTCAGCGTTCGGTGCATAGGGTTCGATAATATAACATTCAAAGTTTTAAGACTTCAATGTTATAATATAGACCCCTCCAATCTACAGCCATGGGCTTCCTGGTTCATATCCTGCTCACCTGCCGCTGTGAAAGACATAAGAGGAATATTTAGCCATACCTATCCATAATATACATGAGCTGGCAATTACTAAACAGGTAGTGAACTGATACATACATATGGCTGGGACTTCCCCTGTCCTCCTAGCCTCTTGGATCCACTGATCCAAGAGATTCTCCTTTCTCCACCTCAGGTCGGCATAGTGATGCCTGATCTGCTCACCAGTTCGGCGTATGCCAGTGGCACTGGTAAGGTCACAGGCAAGATGGTCCCAGGCTTCCTCTTTGTATTGGGAACCCTAGTACTGGCTCTGCAGCAGTCTCATGTCATGGTCTTTCACAAGGAGTCCTGCCATGACTCTGGACTCCTGGATGCCTCAGTGCTGCACCCAAAAGTGCACATCCTCTCCCATTCCAGAAATAGTGCTTACAAGGGGAAGCCACAACCAGTTATGAGATGTATTCCTGCCTGTTGGGTTTAAATAGGGCCAGTTTCCTACACTTTGCCATGATTGGATGGTTTTGAAAAGGCTAAGCTATCGGCAAACCTGCTTACCTAAGGTTGGCATTGCTTAAAGGGGAATACCAATGGGCAGACTGAGTTATTTGGCCTACACATTGCTTACACCCACTAAGCTGGGCTGTGCAATGCTTAGCGTTGCTTAATATTTAAGTTGCATTATATTTGCATTGTGGCATTGATTTATTATTCATTACATCTTATATATGTGTTTGGTATCCATGATTCATGTGTATCTACACTGTATGTGGTTCTTGTGTTTATTAGGGGAGTTCAACACTTTATTACAATGACACCTCACATCTGGGCTTAATCCAATACTCCATTTCACATATTTATGTCCTGTAGTAGGTTGTACAATATAAAACTGTATATAGATTCCTTTCACATGTTCAGTTTGTATTTCCTATGGTGAGGATCTATTTGGTGATACATCAATCTAATGTACTGCTTTGATGGCTGAGTGGTTAACTACTATGACTATAATGTACAGGGTCCTTTGTTCAAGACCTACAATGTCTGTTTATTTTGTTTCTGGCCAGAACAGCGACTATTGCATACAAATTGATTAAGGCACTTTTAAGCAATTGTAAGTGGGTTTGTGCGGGTTTGTGTGAAGGTAAGCAATGCTAACCTCTGGTTAAATATGCTTACAGAGTGTTAGCTTCAATATTGCTTAACCTGTGTGAGCATTGCTTATCCCCATGCAAACAGGCTTAAACCCGCTTACTACCTCTTAAATATGCTTACTCCCGCTTACTACTGCATAACTATGCTTACTCTTGTTTACTAGTGCTTACACCCACTTACCACCACACTAATTTACACAGTAATGTCTAATAGTTCTTGGGCAGGGTGGTGGAGTTGGCAACTGTATGGTTTATCATTCATTACACATTTTACCTTCCATTTGTATCCCTAATTCCTGTGTACATATAGTGTATGGGTCACTTGTGATTATCTGTGGACTTTGCAACATTATGACAATGACACCTCACATCTGCATTTAATGCAGTACTCCAGTTCACAAATATGTGTTATGTCATAGGTTATGCAACAAAATAAATTAATCATAAAGTGATTTGATATGGAAAATGGATTGTACTTGAGTGGGACTCGAACCGGGAATGACTGCTCATAAGGTGAATGGTCTGCCCACTACACTATTGCTGTATTGCTCCATTTGCATATATCATGCTTTTTATCCTCTCGTGCCATTTAAGATGCATTAACCATAGGTAACTGATGGGCAAACCCACACACCTACGGTTAAATTTGATCTGTTGCATAAAAAAAATTCTTTATATTTAAATGTTTTTACTATTGCTCTTGTACACTTGGGGGAATGTTGCTGGGGGTATGCGAACACCTATGAGTGGTCTCGCTCATTCTTACTCCTACACTGCTGTTCTTGATTGCAGGGGCATGTATATTCTGAGAACTCTGCTCTCAGACACACCCCTTGCAGTCGTACATGCTCCATGTCCGTTTAGAGCTCAGGCAGCGCTCCTTAATTAATATGCATGGCACACTGCTGTCCTGCTCCTAAATGGCTACTTCTGTGCAGGACTAAGCTAGTCCTGCAAGGAAGGATAGTGAATCTGGAGTGAGTATTTCTGATACCATTTGACTTTCTGATGTGTCAGTAATAGGTCAGAGGATGCATTGTATGCCAGACACAGGTCACCTCTCTGCAGTCTGTAGAATATAGAGTATGGTGACACGGCTTTTTGTTGGTCCATGTAGGGAATGTTGTTTAGACCTTGTATCTTTTTAGTACGGTATCTCTGTGGGCATTCCAGTTATTGCTTGCCTCTAGACAGATGCATGCAAAAGGGGGCATTATATTCAAGGATTGGCCTAATGAGGGCTGAGTAAAGCAGAACAATGACATCTCTAGATGTAGACACAATCCTTTTGTTTATAAGCAGTCCAATATAGGAGGACTTTCTTACAATAGGCACATGTTGGTCAAAAGTTAGGTTACTGTCCACATAAGTCCCCAAATCCCAAACAACTGGGTCAGCTGTTAGGGTTGTGTTGTCAATGTGATTGTTCCCTGTGATAAATGACTTCCCAAAGGATACAATAATGCAATATTTAGCATCTAGTTTAACTCCATGGTTTTGGCACCAGTTATTTATTTGATAAAAACGTCCCTGCAGGATGGCTAAGTCATCTGGGGATTTAGTGACTACTCCTGGCTTACTGTCATCTGCAAACATAGTTAGCCAGAGCCCTTTTCTATTGGCTTTTTTATCCGAAGAGTAGATGCCAAACAGGATAGATCCCAGCAGAGAGCCCAGGGGTCTCCACTGGTGACTGATCTGTTTGTGGAGTTAATTTCTCCTATTTTGGTTTCTTGTGTCCTGTCTGGGAGCAGTTGGCAATACAGCTGGTGGCATGGTGTTCATTCCCAGTTTATTTACTGTTTCTACTATGCCTGAGTGGGGAATTGTGTCAAAAGCTTTGGCCAGGTTGAAGTATGGGGTGTGTACCATTTTGCCTTCATTCATTGCTTTGGTGACCTTTTCAAACAATAGACCAGGTTGAGTAAATGTGACCTGCCCTTTATGAATCCAAACTTAGATGGTTCCAGTGTTTATAGGTGAGAGATGAGAAAAGGTTAAAGTTAGAGCTAAATGTATGAGTCAGCAGGTTCTCTACATCTACAGCTTCAGTGTAGGTAACATCATTCACAATCAGCTCAGCACATTGCTGCATTATTCTTTTGAGATTATGAACATAACTAAAAATGCCACGTGATTGTCTTTGGCTTGGGTAGTTATTTTAGACTCAAGCTTAGTTTTGGTGGACTTTATTAAGAACCTGAGTATTTTTTTGTTTAATTTACTGACAAGGGCTCTAACATTCTGCAAATTACTCTTTTTACATTTGGTTAAAATTCTTTTCCTTTTATTATAAACTTGCTGATATTATGGCTACACTGTATGGAGTTTTTTCTAGAGTTTGCCCTGCATTTGTTACTACAGGGATGAGATAAATCTATCTTACATCCTGGGATAGTGTGGTGACATACATTTATCCTTATTAATCTGAGTTATGAACACCTGTACGACATTAGGACACATAAAGAGACTAGTGCTTTATTTAAGCATAGTCTATTATGTTCTTCCTTTGGAGGTTACAAGTTTGGTATCATTTGGTATCATTGACATGGTTAAAGAAAATCTATATAGGGGAGGCGGGGCTTGAAAAATGCTTTGTTGTACAAGGAACTTACATGGCAACTTAGGTTAAAATCAAATATTTCACCTGGTCTGAATGACTACATAAGTATTAAATCTGTATTATTGAAGAAAGCTGAAAGTATTTGAATTACATGTATTTTGTACTTTATGAGATGATGGTATGCGTTTTTATATTATATTGCACTGACAGCATCGCATTGTGTTGCATTTTATTGTAATTTATTGTGATGCCCTTTTAAATTTCAAACCTCAATTTTTAAAAGCTTAATTGGTGTTAATTATGTTCAACTATAAATAGTTGTATGTAGCACTAGTGCTTTCATCTGTAGAAGTCTTGTGATCAGACGAAAGCGCTCATCCTTGTGTTTTTTGTGGACTTATAAAGGACTTTACACCAGTAATTGTGGCCTGGATTATTTATTTTTTACATTTTATGAGTTATTTTTTATTTATTCAGTGTATTTGTGGTTATTTTATCCAGTTGTCTGCAATCTGGTGTTTTGTTTAGGTTTTTCTTTAGCACTGGTGCTACTACATTAATTTTGCTAATATGAACAATTCTGTGAGTGATTCGACCTTGTTGGTAGATGGTGGAATCCCCAGTCCTGTATGCCGTGACTGTACATCCAGTGAAGTAAGCAAAATGTGTGAGGAAATAGTCTCCTTGAAAGGAGACTTAACTAGGCTCATAGAGTTGTTGAGCCAAAACGAACCTGTAGGTGGTGCTCCACTACTGGGTCCGATGTTTCTTCAAAGTAAAAAGGATTCAGCTGTTTTGGTCACGTTATCTCCACGCTCGGTTGGGAAGAGTAATGGTGGGGTGCAGAGTGGATCAGTGTTTGTTTCTGATACAGCTTCAAACACTGCAGAGCCGAACAAGGCTGGACAGACAATTATGGACAACAGGCATACTCACGACGATGGAAACCTGACTTATTGGCGTATTCTCATGCATGAGGTACTGCTCCTTTATTGAAACAGCGTTCTAACTGTGTTAACTGTAGTTTACAGAACGTTGATGTTTTATTTCATTCTGCTTATTCTCGGACTGCTCAAGTTCCTTGTTACAAAGACATAGTCGACAAAAATTATAAATTTGATCATGGTGTTGATGTTAATGCATCTATGCAAAGTTTTCATAATGAAAATGACAAAACGCCTACTTTAAAAGAAATGATTTTTTTACTGGAGAAGAAATTGTTTAAATTTAAATGCTTACAAGTGGACAACAGTTATTTAAAAAGCTGTTTAGCTTACAACATTGTTCCACAGAGTTTAAGGTTTTATAAATATCCTTTTGGCATTTTGTATACTGAAGCAGTTTTAAAAGACTTTCACAATTATTTTGACGAGTGTGCTAAAGGTCTTGAACGTATGGTCAAATACAATGAAATATTATTGGCAACTTTAGTGGCTGACACTAACAAATTAAATTCAGGTATAACTAACGATTTATTGTTTTCTGAATATGAAAAGTTGTACACTAATGTGTTGGTCAAGATAGATTCACAACATTTTTGTCACAAAGCAGAAAAAGTTTTTTTTTTTTTTTTTTTTTTTGTAAATATTTTTATTCATTTCCAAAAACAAGAAAACATGAATGCAGGTTATTTATGACAATGAAGTATTTACAAATTATTTAAAAAGGTAGGCTAAAACCTCTAAACAGCTATCAAACATTAAAACCAAAATAAAGTATTTACAAGGGTGTCTATTGTTGACATATAATTGACTTTCTATACAATTGTTTCCTGATTATAATCTGCTGCAGTCATTATTCTCCAATATTTCAGTTACTTTTTGCCATGCTACATATAATGATGTAGTTCTTTCAGTTCTTCCTCTAATAGTGTTCATTTCCAATTGCGATACTGCTGACACCATATTCATGAATTGCTTAAAAGTTGGAGAAGCTTTGGATTTCCAGTTTGATGTAATGTTCTTCCTTGCAATAGCTAGGAGAGTCCATAAGATTACATATTTTGTTCTTGGCACACAGTCGGGTACAGGTGCATTAAACAAAATAATAGATTTGGAAATCTGGAATTTATCATTGAATACCATTTGCAGAAAATAATTTATTTTATCCCAATATGGTTTAATCAAATGGCATTCATAGAACATATGTTGCCAGTCTGCTTTTATTGATAAATGACATCTCCAGCAGCCAATATTTTTCTTAAACATAAGTTCCATTTTATGAGGGGTTACATAAGATCTGTGTATGAATTGCCATGTAAAAAGTCTCCAATGTAATGAAAGTGATATCTGCTTTGGAGAGAGAAGAATTAGTTTTTTATCTCTGTCATTTGGCACATGTCCATTAACTGATCTATAATAATTCCATATTTTGTCATTATTTATGCATTTTTATTTTTTTGTTTGTTTTATAAATAGATGATAAGTATCCCTTTCCAGTAATGGGTTGATTCGTTAGTAATATTATATGTTCTATAAGTTTAGGAACATTTTGTCTTATTGATGGTTGCATTGTTTCTTGTTTGCTTAATATATACTGTCTTAATTCTTGTACATGTAACCACAAACTATCTTCCATATTTAATTTCTGTTTAATCTGGTCTATTGTCAGAGGTTTTCCAGAATTTAGCAATTGATGCCAATATATTAATCCCTTTTCTTTAAGCATGTTGACTACTTCCATATTAAATGTTATTATATTACCTTGTGTGTATGCTACTGGATATAAAAGAAATGACCATGCTTTAATATCAGGATTGCTATTAATAAGATTTTGGAAAATTTTTAATGTATAGGTAATGTATTTGGAACTTATATTTTTATTCTTA
Source organism: Protopterus annectens (assembly GCF_019279795.1). Lineage (NCBI taxonomy): Eukaryota > Metazoa > Chordata > Ceratodontiformes > Protopteridae > Protopterus > Protopterus annectens. Next base: position 32,167,396 of record NC_056742.1, on the reverse strand, counting down.
TGTATCATCATATATTCCTTCATCAGCCATAGAAAATTGTTTGGTACGAAATCTGTATACTTATTTGCTACTACAAATCCTGATTTTAACCAGATTCTCTCATGAACTAGCTTCCATTCTGATGTATATTTTGTATTTAGCCATAATGATATTGTTTTAATAATGGATGAATGCAAATATATTTCTATGTCTGGTAAACCTATGCCACCTATATCCCAATCATCTAGATGATACTTCATAGCTATCCTTGTTTTTTTTGGATACAATAGAAATCTTACCATTAAATCATTTAATTGTTTTAGGTGTGATTTAGCTGGTGGCAAAGAACAAGCTTGTATGACATAAAGAATTTTTAGAAATATGATCATTTTAATTATATAAAGCCTTTCTTGCATTGAAAAGAAGAATTTATTCCATCTTTGTATTAGTTTTTAATATTATTTAAGGTCTCTTTATAATTTGTTTCAGTTGTAGTATCTAGGTTGTTAGTTATTATAATTCCCAAGTATTTAATTATATTATCAGTAGAGATATATTTATGGTATTTTTTATTTAGATCTTTTTTATTAGTATTTATAAGCAATACATTTCTTTTGTTCTCATTAAATTTAAGACTTGAAAAGTTTTGAAAGTTTTGAATTGAGTCCCTTAATGCTTTTAAACAGCTATTATTATTTTTTAAGGTAATTAAAATATCATCAGCAAAAAGTTGAATTTTAAGCTCTAGGCTGTTGTCTAGTTGTATTCCTTCAATATTTTTATCCATACATATATTATTTGCTAAGGGTTCAATGACTAGTGCAAACAATAACGGAGAAAGAGGGCAGCCTTGATTTGTGCCCTTAGTTATTTTAATAGATTTAGACAGACAATATCCCAGTTTTATATAAGCCAATGATTTTTCATATAATGATTTTATTAACAAAGTGAAGTTGTTTGAGAAGCCATATTCTTCTAAAACTAACCACAGATAATCCCAGTTCACTGAATCAAATGTGCTATTTATGTCTAAGCTAATAACATTCATTTTGATTTTTTGTGACATTTATATAATCAATTAAGGAAATAATTCTTTTAATGTTGTCATAAGTGTTCCTATCTTTTATAAAACCTGTTTGATCCTCCTCTATCAAAAGTGGTAGTAATTGTTTTATTCGAGCAGCATGTATTGCCATAAAAATTTTATAATCTATATTAAGAAGTGAAATGGGTCTGTATGATGAACATTCACTGGGATCTTTATTTTGTTTCAGAATTGGTGATATTAATGTGTAATTCCAAGAAGGAGGAATGTCTTTACCATTTTTAACTGATGTAAAGACATTCAATAACAACAGCAAAGCCTCACTTGATAGTAATTTAAACATTTCTGGGGTGATATTATCTATACCTGGAGCTTTATTTAATTTTAGCTTATTTACTTCAGCTTTAAGTTCTGTCATTGTTATTTGTTTATCGATTAGTTGTACCTGCTCCTCTAATAACCTAACTTTAACATTGTTTTTGAGAAAAGCGTTCAATACTGAATGTGTTTCTGTTTTCTCATTTTGATTATTAAGTTTATGAAAAAATAGCCTAAAAGCTTCTAGTATTTCATCTAAATCAGATACTTTCTTTTTGGTTTCTATATTATGTATTTCCTTGATTTGATTTGTTTTAACAATCTTTTTAGTCCTATTTGCTATTCTTCATTGGTTTTTAGGGTTCATTGAATAGTAACATAGTTTAATTTTTTCTAAGTTGAGCATTGTTTTGTGGTGTAGTGTCTCTGAGTATTTTTTATTAGTATCTTCTAGTTCTTTTATTAAGTTGGTGTTTCCATTTTGAATATCAAGCTTTATATTATCTACTTTTGACTGTAATTCCATTAGTTCCTTATTCCACTGTTTTTGTTTATTTTTATACCATCCCACTGCTCTTCCATATAGGTATACTTTCAATGCATCCCATATATATATTTCAGATACATCTTTTGTAAGATTGATATCAATGAATGTTTGTGTCTCTTTAATATAAAATTCCTTAAAATCTTTGAGATTTGTTATGTAAGATGGTATTCTTGTTACTGATATCCTTCTCTTGAAACATAAGTCTGTCTCAAACGTTATGGTGTTATGAACCGAAAATGGACATGAAATTGTCTTGACTTTATTTAATTTAGAGGTTAAATCCTTTGCTATGTACACTCTATCTATTCTAGAGTATGTATTATGCCTATGGGAAAAATGTGTAAAGAATAGTGAATCTGGGATAGCATACTCATTTATGTCAACTATATTAAAAGTTTCAACAAACTCAGATAACAACTTTGTTAAAGGTGATCTCTTATGTGTAGTTTTAGTATTTGTGTCAGTTTCTTTTATAATGCAATTGAAATCTCCAGCTATGATTAAATTGCCTTTGGTATATTGTACAATGTCTTCTAAGTGTTGTTTGGCCACTCTAACACCTAGTCCTGGTATCCAATAAATATTCACTAATGTATATATCATTTCATTGATAGATATTGTCACTAGACAAAACATTCCTGAGTTGTCATGGAATGTGTTTATGATTTTAGGCATTAAAGTAGTGTTTTTCCACAAAATTGCTACTCCCCTTTGCTTCTGATTATAGGTGGAACGTACTAGTATTGTATAATTTTTATTGTTTATTTTATTTATATCTTCCTGTGTAAGGTGTGTTTCCTGTAAAAATACTAGTTGCGCTTCACATTGCTTTAAATATCTATAAAGACTTCCCCTTTTGCAGCTATTATTTAAACCATTTACATTAAGAGATATACATTTTGCAATTGGATTTATATTAGCTTTGCTTTTATCCATATTCATATACTCGTAACAATGTGTAGATGTGTGTACATGAAGAGAATGACTTGTTCTTTCTTCTTCCAACAGTATTACAATAGATTATAGACACCCAATAAAAGTAAATTACAAGATCATAACTGAGAACAATATAAGATAAACAACCACCAAACCCCTCCATGAGAAAAAACATCTCATCCTTGAATGATCTAATCATTCAAGCGATCTCTCTAAGTCTGCATTTCAGCATCCTCCCCCGGCCCCGCCATATAGTAGTTTTATAATGAAAAGTATCTTATATATCTTTTAAGTATACATGTATTTGTCTATACAGATTACTTAAATATAGTCTTTATCTATTTTTAATATTTTATAAAACACTAAGGCAACACAACTATACATAGATTTAATACTTAACTATTTGGTTTTGTTTAAATTGTAAAGGAAAATCTTTTATTTTAATATATCTTTTGTGTTGCAATAACGGTCATGCATCTTAAAAATAATATGCTTGCTGTCTATCTCCCTTATAGTGTGAGTGGCATTCATAGGTATCACATTTATTGTAATGGTCTACCTATATATATATATATATATATATATATATATATATATATATATATATATACATATATATACATATATATATATATATACATACACATACACACACATATACATATACACACATACATACATACACACATATATGCATACATACATAAAAAAAATGTTAAGCATTATATGCATCAGTTAACCATGCCACAAGTTGATTAAATCAAAAAGTATCCGTAACAATGAATATAACGTTACATTTGTATTGTCATTTATCAGTAATCTTATAGTTTTCTTTTAATTCAAAAAGTCATATTTTAGTGGTATGAATGCTACTAATTTGATTTTGGCATTGGTATTATATAGTTTAAGACTATATTTCTTAGCAATTCCTATATATTTATTAGTGCCACTGGCATATTTCATCGCTAGTGTACCACATATGTCATATGTCAAATAGCAACTCATACTCCTTATGATATTACAGGATTTATCTGCAGTGTTATAACTGTAAGGTTGGAAAATGTGAGAAGCAAAGTAGGCTTTAAATATGCTATAACACAATTGTTTGGTACTTATTACTGTCAACTCTTCTACATACACAGGAAAAGATAACCTTATATGACCATCAACCATTTTCCTTCATTTTTCTCTTCATCCTTCTATTCTCCATTTTTAATAAATGTTTGTTTCTATTGTGGCTTCTTTGAATTTAGTGAGGGTACTCAATATCATATTATAGATAATATACAACGTTCAAACAGAGAACATGCCCAATATAGAGACATATTCTCAACTCAAGTGGTCCACACCATATATTTATAACACTGCAGTCAGAAATATACCAATGACTATGCAATAACTAGCAACTTTGCAGCATGTGTGTGTCTCTAACAAGGACATACCTATAGGATATTAAAAAGAATAGATAGCACACTCTTGTTTCATAATTAACAAATGCACACAGCCTGGTATTTACTTTCATAGATGGAAATTAATCCTGTTACTTATATGCATATCATGTACCAACAGCAATATGTTAGTAAATGCCTATGCTATTCAATTCATATTTTAATGCTGATTGATATGAGATGTAGCTGACAATTGCTTTAGCGTTTGTGATGTTATATAATATATATTCAGTATTATAAGTAAAAGTACGCTGCATGACTATTTGCAATCTAAGGTTCAAGGCTGATCAATTTAGACATACAAGACAATTTAGCCTTGGTTATATAATGGGAGTTACTGTGTCTCTACACAACCATTCATTTTCAGTGAAGATGTTCAATATTAATATAACTTGCCTTTAATAAAAGCATACTTATAATTCAGCAGTTCTTTCCTATATATATATATATATATATATATATATATATATATATATATATATATATATATATATATATATATATATATATATATATATATATATATATATATATATATATATATATATATATATAAAACAATATCATAAGCAAGTCTGAGATTTTTTCTTGCTCATTACTGCTTAATGATTGTGCTACTTGAACAATTTAATATTTACAGAGTATCTTGATAATTAAACAGCAACTCCTTTTTACCCTTAAAATGCCTAATAACATATAGCTACATTCATGAACCTTAATTGACTTACTATCCTTAAGGTTGAGTACACTAGCTGCAGTGTGTTTACAAATATGTTATATAATTCCAGTCAAGGACTTAAATATATAAAATGTTTATAAAATTAAGTTAAATTATAGCAATTTACGTGGGTGATCTTATCAGAAAAGATTGTAGTAAAGTCTGTATGTGTTAACTATTCATACAGTTTCTTCCAAGTGATATACTTATTTTTAAGCTTTGTGTGCTGTTTATGTGTACAATTCAAAATGAATAACAAATATTACAATATAATAAAATGTCATGCATGTGTTGATACCTTCTAAATTCATTAGGTACTTCAGTGTACTTTTAATATTTGTTAAACTGTAAAAGCACTTTGCCATCTCATAAATAGTGTGCTGGTTACTTTAAGTAGCTTAGGAGTTGACACCACACACATACTGTCTTGTTTTAGTGCTGACATCACTCATGACTGTTTACTTTCATTTTGTGCTCTTAGAAGGTTTAACACACTGTAATGGATTCTAACTGAAGAACCTTCATTCAGGGGTGGTAAAATAAGAGTTCCCAGCTCGTGACCATGGCGGGAAGACAAAAACAAAGTAAGTGAAGTTTTTAGGGCTTTTTTAAACTGAACACCAGCTCATTAAACTTATATTAGTTTTCTTAACATTAAGAGCAGATATACAAGCCAAACAGTTGTTTGTTAGTCAAAAAGGCACTTTTAGCATCAAAGAATAGATAATTACTTTTCAAGGCACTTTTTGACAGTTATTAATATCAGTTTTTATATATTATTATGTGAATTAAATACATCAGTTTAGATATTTCATGCAGCTTAGTGTAAATAATATAAAAAGGAATCATGCTCATTTAAACACAACACATTAATATGTCAGTGTAAATACATCATATTCTATACTAGCAGTAAAAGGCAGGTAATTTATAAATGAACTATCTAAATATCATTTAGAGTTAGAAAAATCATGACTGTAAGTATTTACACTGTAATAGAGAAAGATATGTTACCTTGCATTCTTTAGGGTTGTTTGCTTTAGTTATAAAATGTCCTGCTTATCTTGTATTTATATTGCTTCAAAGACTGACACATGTGTAAAGCATGAATGATTTCAAAGAACTTTTTTGCCTTACAGAGCAAATAGAAGACAATAATGTTTGTGTTTTTCATGTCTTTTTTCGTTTCTTCTTCTTCTTCTTGTCAGCAGTGCTCCATTCATTTTTTTCTAAGTGACGCTTAACCCCAAATTGGGAGAAATCCAATTCTTCCACATTATCCAAGGTTTTATTAGCTGAATGATAAGAAACTGTTGCTTGCAGAGTGTCAAACGTTTTAGGACCTTCAGTAAAAAATATTTTTATTCTTGCAGGGAACAGCAAGTGGACTTTAAGTTGCCTTTTTTTCAATTCCTTTATCAGAGGGAGACATTCTTTTCTTGCAGTTATAACTCCAGCAGAATAATCATTATCAAATCTGATTATGTTGTCTTTGTATTTAACTGGAGAAGTTGACCATGCTGTTTTTAAAATAAGTTCCTTGTCCTGTGATGAAAAAAACTTTACTATTATTGATCTCGGGTGATTTTTTGATTTGATGGTTGATGAAGCAGCTCTTAAGGATCTGTGGGGTCTTTCAATTCCATAAGAAAGAGCTTCAGGCAATTTTAAAACTTCTGGTAACCAGGTAGTAAGGAAAGTCACCATGTTATCTCCCTCTGTTTTCTCTGGTAGCCCATAGATGCGAAGGTTATTTCGTCTGGACCTATTCTCTAGATCCTCTATTTTATTTTGTAATGAAGCATTTTGTTGTGATAAAAAATGTAGCTGAAGATCTTGTTCTGAGAGTCTGCCCTCAGTATCATTTAAGGATCTCTCTATGTCAGCTATTTGAGACCTCTGTTGCGTCATTATTTCTTGTAGTTGCTGTATTTGTCTTGTAGATCTCTCCTCAAAAGTGTCCAGTTTGGTATTCATTTTGTCAAATTTCACTGACAAGTCTTGTAAAGGCATTTAATAAAGACTGTATCTCCTTTTTCATCATCTGGTCCTGTGTGGTATGCTTAGAAAAGCTCATTTTCAGTAGATTCAGATACCTTCCTTCTTGTTTTTGACAGGAAAAATAATGTTTAAAGCCAAATTATTTGCACTGTAGACTTCTAGTGATATTAGTAGAAGTAATTCAACAAAATAAGTTTGTCTACAATATCTAGTTTTTAAAAATTCCTGTCAGAAATATCTTTTGAGTGCAGAGCTGGGAAAAGATGCTGCCAACCAGTCTATATCCTAGCCACCCCCCCCCAGAAAAAGTTTTTGAGGGACAAAAGGCAATATAAAGAAGGTAAAGTATATGCAGGTCCTTTTAAGAAGAATAATAGAACACACAGCTATTCACATAGATTATACTATGAAGGTGAAAATTGGGAATTTGATCATGTTCATGAAAGGATTCCTAATTTAGAGGAACAGAACGTAGATGTTGCACATAGACATTTGGATGAGTTAGATTCCTTTAGTGCAGAAGGTGAATATTTTTCAGCACCAAGAAGGTCAGAGCGCATAGCGAGCAAAACCAGGTTTCCTTCAGACCCAGGGCATTTGAGCAATGCACATGGGACCAATTATGGATGGAAAAAAACAGGGAAGAAGGGGAAATAATTTCTATTGAGGGTAGTTATGGTATTCTTAGTGAGTACAGAGGATTTAAAATTTTTAATTACACATCTTGTGGTTTATCTAAATTACATTTCAGCCTTTTCTCTAAAGGTTTCAGATTTGTCAAATCTTAATATGGTGACATTGCAAATCTTTTAATAGATTTGAAATTATATTTAAGAAAATTAAACTTAAATATTATGTTTAACCATAACCAAGACAATGAAATTAACATTACCAAGGGACATTTAGAACTTGCTAGGAAAAGTATCTACAATCCACCACTTCATCCTGTTCTTTTACTGTTTGAGAAGACAGTAACTGAAGAGCTTTATGAAGCATATGCCAAACACAAATGGCAAAAAGAGCACTCGAATTTGACATATGAGGAAAGGAATTTATTATACAAACTACAGATGCATAACGACCTTCGTATTATGAAACCTGACAAGGGTGGGGGTGTTGTTATTTTTAACACTGATGACTATAACAACATTATTACTAACATTTTATTAGATAGTTCTATATACATCCCAGTGTCAAAAAAACAAATTAATATAGCATATGGAAGAATCGATTCTTTATTGGAAGAATATTTATTAGAAAATAGAATCGACAACAAAACTTACCATTTTCGAGACAACTTCACCCTTGTGTTCCCAATATATTTGGTGTGCCTAAAGTACACAAATCAATCAACGAACCCTCTTTCAGACCTATAGTGTCAGCAAAAAATTCCAAAACCCACCTATTAGCTGTATTCGTAGACCATCATATTAAGGACATAGTAAACCAAACTTCTCATCTTATTAAAGACTCTTGGGAGTTTTTGAGTAAAATTACTAACAACCTTTAGAGCATGGACTGCACTTTTCTCACTATTGATGTGAAAGATCTCTTTACTTGCATTCCTAGAGATGAGGGTCACGACTATTTTTGTGATAGCTTGAACAAGTTTTCTAGTGTGCCCAAGGATAAAATCTCCCTCATTTTGGAGCTTATGGAGTTTGTACTCGACTCTAACTATATTCATTTTCAAGGAGACTATTATCAACAAGTTAGTGGTATCGCGATGGGTGCAGCCTGTGCTCCAGTATATGCAAATTTAGTTTTACTTGAATGGGAAAATAGGTATGTTTTTTTCTTGTCCTTTCTTCAAAAACATCAGCCTGTACCTGAGATTTTTGGATGACATCTTTGTGTTGTGGAACAGAACACACGACACAGTACAGACGTTTATGGAATATTTAAATTCTTGTACTTCCTTCCTTTCTTTTACATATACACACAACGACACAAGTATTAATTATTTGGATGTTACAATTTCTAAAACCAGTAATGGCTTTAAGTCTAACATTTATAGGAAGGACACATGGTGTAATATTTATCTTCACTTTAGCAGTGACCATCCCATAACACAAAAGAAAAGTCTCATTAAAGGCCAGGCAGTGAAGATAGCAAGGATGACGTCTGACTACCATGACTTAAAAGGTGAATTTATATTTTTGGGTAAATGTTTTATGGAAAGAGAATATCCTACTGATATGGTTAGTGAAGTTCTGGAAGAGGTTTACAATGGTTGGGGTACCAAATACAAGCCTTTGTTGTGACATTCCTTACATACTGTGAATGATGACAATAAAAAAAGAAAAAACTTCCACGGAGCTTGTGTTACACAATATAATATATTCTCTGATGTATTTACACACATATTGAGAACAAATTGGAATTTATTTAAAACCAATAAGGATTTATACAACATAGTGAGGGAACAACCCTTGTTCACATACAAAGTTGGAAGGAACTTTAAAAGAATGTTTGAACAGCATGATAGGGAGGTCGTACAATTTAGAGCCACTGTCCCATGTGGGAGTTGCAGTGTTTGTTCCTTCATTTTTAGTGAGGAAAAGATTAAGTTGAACAATGGCTTGAATAGTATAGTCAGATTTTGCAGAGGAAATTGTAAAACAAAAATGTTGGTCTATATGGCTGTATGCACAAATTGTTGTGCATTCTATATAGGAAAAACAGAAAGACCATTTAAAGACCGCATTTATGAACACCTGTACAACATTAGGACACATAAAGAGACTAGTGCTTTATTTAAGCATAGTCTATTATGTTCTTCCTTTGGAGGTTACAAGTTTGGTATCAGTGACATGGTTAAAGAAAATCTATATAGGGGAGGGGGGACTTGAAAAATGCTTTGTTGTACAAGGAACTTACATGGCAACTTAGGTTAAAATCAAATATTTCACCTGGTCTGAATGACTACATAAGTATTAAATCTGTATTATTGAAGAAAGCTGAAAGTGTTTGAATTACATATATTTTGTACTTCATGAGATCATGGTATGAGTTTTTATATTATATTGCACTGACAGCATCGCATTGTGCAGCATTTTATTGTAATTTATTGTGATGCCCTTTTAAATTTCAAACCTCAATTTTTAAAAGCTTAATTGGTGTTAATTGTGTTCAACTATAGATAGTTGTATGTAGCACTAGTGCTTTCATCTGCCAAAGTCTTGTGATCAGACGAAAGCGCTCATCCTTGTGTTTTTTGTGGACTTATAAAGGACTTTACACCAGTAATTGTGGCCTGGATTTTTTATTTTTTACGTTTTATGAGTTATTTTTTATTTATTCAGTGTATTTATGAGTTAGAGCCAAAGCTTTTCAAGTTGAAAAGCTTGAAATATGAGAATTTTTATTTTGAACATTGTATTTTGATCAAACAATTTCTGATCGGTTTAACATTATTCAAGATTTCAAATTACATCACTAAGAATTATGTTATTTTTAATATCTTAGTGAATTTGTTCTACAATATAGGCTTAGCATTGTTGAATCATTTGGTGATTCATAACACTACTAAGACTGAATTATTATAGAACCAAATGAAATGTTTAGACAGCACTATCAGAAATAATCAGTATATTGGATAGTGGGCTTCTATTTATTATAGTATTACTGCCCGAGTTGAAAGACACATTGCCACTATTTTGGCAAAGAAACAAAAGAAAATTAATAGGTATAGTGAACGTTATAGAAACAACTTTGCTTATCCTCTTACTTATAATAGTCAAGTAATTGCAGATAAATGGTGATGCCAATCCTCATAATGCTGTCCATTCCCATTGAGACTCTTTTGGGAACAATATATTTTTTTCATGGATTGATAGCAATTTGAATTTTCCACCTTTGTCTAGAAGATTGCAGAGACTAGTAAGTTGTTCTAATCCTGGGCAGGTTGATTTTGTGGATATGATTAATGGTGACCTTTTTCAGCAGAAAGGTTAAAATGTGAACCAACTGACTCACTTGTCATCAAGAGGCAGGGGCAGGACAAAAGATGCGGAAAAGGAGATGAACATAAGCTGTCCAGTTTTTAATCAAAGTTCCTTTTCTTTAGATAAACAGCATGCAAATGTATTGAACAAAGGTTCTGCTTTTGTTCCAGTAAGGCGGGTGTATTTGGTATGACTAATGGTTAACTTTAAATTATGCATTTGAAAATTGAATGTATAACACATACTGAATGATGTTAATACATTTAATGACAGTGACTCTAGTTTGTTTTGTAAAAAAGTATGCATAGCCCTTTATTACACAACACCTTGAACAAGTTTCAGAATGCATGTGAAAATGATTTTAGAAAATTAGTAAAACCTAAGACTATTAAGAAAGTATATAATAAGACCAAATCTGAAAGAAAAGCTTTAACTGAATTTAAAGTTTTCAAGCAATAAAGAATTATGAAAGCTAACAAAGGCATATAAGATATATTGAATGTATATTCAATGTTATCTGATGTTAATTGTTATAGATTGATTTCTAAATATTTAATGATACAGCAATTTTGAAAAGTTGATCTGTTATTATTGGATTTACTCAGTCAGGGAATTATTGATTTTTTGTGTTATGAATTACAAAAATGATCCCCCAAGGTTTGTCAAACTATTTTAGCAAAGTGGATATGAATGTACATATTATTAGTAATGCACCTAATTATATGGGTCTACCTGATAACACCGACATGCCAAAACACTGACAACGAAATAACCGACACAACAAAACCGAAAGTTCAAAAACACAAAACTTCACATGCCCGACAAACCACAATCCTGACAATCAACAAAACAAATACCTTTCCCGAAAAACACACACACAACACAAGCACACCAAAAACCTTACAAACCTACACTAAACCTTACATACACAACTATCTATACACTAACCTTAACCCAAACCCTAGCCCTAAGGTCGGTCACTATCGCACACTTACCTTACCCGCACCCTAACCCTAACTCACTTAATCCACCCCTAACCCTCAAGTCCGTCACTATCGCACACTTACCTTACCTGCACCCTAACCCTAACTCACTTAACCTGCCCCAAACCTAAAGTCCATCACTATCGCACACTTACCTGACCTGCACCCTACCCTAATGTCCGTCAGTATCACACACTTACCTTACCCACACCCTTACCCTAACGTCCGTCCCTATTGCACACTTACCTTAACATGTCGGTGTTCTCAGTGTTGGGATTCTCAACATTCGGTCTTCTCCGTTGTTGATCTTCCTGTGTCAGTGTTCTCGTTGTCGGCATTGTGGACTTTTGGCGTTTTCAGGTAGACCCAATAATATATATTGTTCTCAGTCTTGCAAATAGTGCAGATATTTGTTAAAGAGACTTTAGTTATTTATTTGTCATTTGTCAACCAGCTTAGTCCAACTGAGCTAATGGTCCATTTTCAGTGGAGACCCGAGGAGAAAAGCTCCAAACTTACAGATTAAAGCATTACATACATGAGATAAAAAAAAGTTGACGTGTGCAGTAAACACAGGTCATATACAAGCCAAAAATAAAGTACTTCTGTGAAGAAGCAGAGTCAAATAAGTATTTCTTTAAAACAGCTGAGCAATAATAAGTAAGCATTTTCAATAAAAGTGAGTGGTGACACAAGGCAATGTGCTGTGGAACAGATGTTAAAAGATAAGGAGGGGAGTATACTTATTCCAGTATGAACAGAGAGTGAAACAGTCCTATCCTAAAGTTTTGGAGAGAAGCAGAGGAGGGAGTAATTAAGTAGGATCTAGACAGGGACAGAGTCTTGAGTCCATAAGGTATCTTTTGAGTTCCACTTTGAATGAGATGGTGTTAGAAATACTGTGGATATTTGGAGGAAGTTTGTTCCAAGCTCAAAGCACTGAGTTTTTGTATAGGACTTTGCCTATATATATTTTTTTGGTTTATAGATATCAAGAAGGTTCTGGCTGGAGCTGCGAAGAGAATGGACCTATAAATAGGGGGCTACAAGGGATGAGAGAGAGGGACAAGCTAAGGGTTTATTTAATAGTCTGTGCGTGAGTTGCGAATGGGAGAGAAGCAGGAGCTGTGGGAATTCAAGCTATTTTAGTTGTTTTAAGGCAAGGCAATGGTGTGATTTGTATGGCTGGTTACTGGCAAATCTGGCTATATTGGTGTAGGTCTGTTCAAGTTTGGGTAGTAGGTATGATTGGACATGAGTAAAAATTGGAGAGGCATACAGAAGGTAATGAAGGAGGAAGGCTTGAATTAGTATGGGGTTGGAGAAAACTCATTTTCAGGTTTATTTTTTAATGCACTGTTGAATATGGATGTTGAAATTTAGCTGGTCATCAATTATAGTGCCAAGGAACTTGGTGTGCAATTCTGGTTTAATACTGGTGTTACTAAGAGAAGAAATGGTAAAAGTGGTTTTATGGTGGGAGAGAGATTTAGAAAGGAATAGGAGCTTGGTCTTTTTAGGGTTAAGTACAAGTTGGTATTGTGTTAGCTATTTTTCTAGAAACAAAAATACATTCTGAGTGATGTAATGTAAGTGAAAGGTGTTGTCAGAGAATGAGATGATGGTAGATTCATCTGCTTACTATATCAGAGAGGAGGTGGAGCATGTAGGGTGCAGTTTATTGGTGAAGATATTAAAAAGAAGAGGACCTAGGATTGAGCCTTGAGTTATGCCAGTTTGAATAGGAAAGAAGGGGGGAGCAGATGGATTGCAATTTGACTTATTGTAGCCTGTTAGCTGGAGAACCAGAGGATTGTAGAGGAGGAGAGGTTGCTGTCAGTTAGTTTAGCAATGAGCTTGGATTGAGACACTGTATCAAAAGCTTTTGAGAGATCAATGAAAATGCAAAATGCAAGAAGGTTATTGTCCCTGGCTTTGGCGACTGTATGAGTGCTGTGGAAGTACTATGATTTAGCATAAAACTATGTTGTGTAGGGGTTAGATGATTATTATTGATTAATATTTAAGAAGCTGGTTATGTGTACATTTTTCAAGGATTTTTGATAGTGGGGAGAGGATGGCAATATTGTTTCCTCCTTTGTGTAGAGGAACGGTATAGACAGACTTCCATATTTATGGGACTGTAGATTCTTAGATATGTTTATTAGAATTGAGACACGATAGGCTATAGAGTGAGCTGTTAGTTTAAGAATGAGGGGATGAAGGTTGTCAGAAGTGGGGGAACCAGGTTTTAATTTAAGTAGAAGGGTTTTAATGTCTGTGGTGGAGACAGGGTTAAGAGAGAAAGTGCTAGTTTTAGTTTTGTATTGTGAGGTGTTGGGGGATTGTGAGTTTGGCTAGTTTGAGTTAGTTTTTGAATTGATTCAATGAAGTGAGTATTTAGTAGGGTGGCAATTTTTTGGGGAAATTGTTTGGAAAAGGTTTGGGGGTGGTAGGTACTCCTGGGTACAGAATTTTGTTTATAGCATGCCAGAATTTTTTAGGTTTGGAATTATGGGAAAGTTGTGCTTTATAATATAAATTTCTCTTTATTTGTTGATGTTTTTTTGAGAGATTCCTAAGTTCTTTATATTTTTGGTATAGTGAGGCAGATTTAGTTTGTGACCATTGTTTCTAGATGTTGTCCCTTTATTCATAAGAGCAAGAGTGTCTTTGAAAAGCCAGAGGGAGTAGGTTGTTTTGATTCTGATTTTTCTAAGAGGGGCTAGTTAGTCAAGGATGTTGAGAAAATATGATTAAAATGTAGAACTGCATCATTGAGGGGTAGGTCCTTCAGATAAGATGAGTTAATAGAGGAAATCATGTTACTGATGGTTTCAGCATTGAAGGAGGAAAGGTTGCAACAGTCTCTATAGAGATGGGTCATAGGATTTTGAAGAAAGTATCTATGTACTCAAGTGGGGAAGTGGTCACTCAGGGAGTTTGGTAGTGTGCTGGGGTTATGGTATAGGGTGAGATTAGAAGTAAGAATCCAGTCTAAGGTGGAGCTCTTTGCCTTGTTTTTATTAAAGTGAGTGGGTGTAGTAATGAGTTGATAGAAGCCATGAAGGTTAATGTTGAGAGTGGGAGAGGCAGATAGTTTTTGTCAGTCTATATTGACGTCACCTAGAAGGATGGTCTCATAAGATATATGTAATTAGAGCCAGCACAGGATAGATTCTAGGATTGGGATGTTGTTTCCTGGTGGAATATATATATAGCTGCAACTGCAGTTTTTTTTTTTTGGGGGGGGGGTTGAGGTGTCAGTTACGTTTGGGTGTGCTATACTTGAGGGGTAGGTTAAGGCCCTCAGAGTACATGATATCAACTCCTACACTTTTTTGGTAATTCTGTCTAGCTGGTAGATATTGTAGTGGGGAGGCAATATTTCAGAGTCAGATATATGGGGTTTTAACCATGTTTCAGATAGAGCTAGGATATGAGTGGAGTATTTGGAGATCCAAAAGTGAAGCTCTGTGGTATTTGAAGGAAGACTATGTATGTTAGCTTAGTAAATAGACAGATGTTTAGCAGAAGAGTTGGTGGAGTGAAGTTTGTTGAGGAGGGAGTTTGGATTGTGGTAAGACATGGGTTGGGGGACCAGGATTGGGGTGGATGTCTCCACCCAAAAGTATGTTATTTGGGAGTGGAGAAGGTTTTTTTTTAGGGTAGAAAGAGATAATAAACAAAATATTTAGGTTTTGAGGATGTTCATGAGAGAGTGAATAATTTGAGTTTGTGGAGCTGAGAGTAGGATGTATTGAAAAAAGAGGGAGATATTGAGTAGGGTAGAGTGGTTTCTTTGTGGTATGATGAATAAGTGCATGCAGGAGAAGTTATACAGTGATAAAGTTGTAGGTAATAGGAAGACACATAGAAGTAGGCTAGCTGTGACAGTAAGATGGACATAATTTTATATGACTCATTGGAAGTGAGAGGTAGGACATATGTAGTACCGAGTGAAGAAATGTAGGGAGGTAAGATTAACTTGGTGGAGGTAGGGTATCAAGGGGGTTTAAGGGAGTTGCATGTAGGTAATAGGTAATATATGGGCTAGGCTTATAAATGCCCTCAGGCAGATAGCCTAGTATGAACCTATGAACCTATGAACCTATTAACAGTTGTGCAGATTGGATACTGATGTGTGGGAGTGTAAATGTTGGTAGGGGAGTAGTGATGAGGGAGAGGATATGTAGAGTAGTGGTATAGGATTGACAGAGGTATGATATTGGATAGTTTGTAGAAGTGGGAGGGGCTGAAACAAAGTGCTAAGTGTATAAATGTAAGTAAAGTAGTGGTGGGTGGAAATGGGGGTAAGGTAGAGGAGCAGAGTGAGCTCAAGCGGAGAGAGGTTAAATGGATTGGACTGAGCCAGACACCAGAAATGTGAAATGCTAGAGAAAAAAACTATCAGTGAGTCTTCTCAGCTAAGGTCAGTGCTGAATATGACTGGGTCATACTTCCCTTACTTGTCTTAGTTGAGTGCATGCAATTATAAAGTTAGTTGGTAGCCAGGGCACTTCAAGGGTGGAGAATATTAAATTTACTTATTTCTTATTTCTATTAGTTTCTTTTTCAATTTATCTTTTCTGTCTGTTTCTCTACATGCTAGTATAGGGAGAAAAAGACAACAGAGCAAAACGTTAGGTATTAACATTGAATGGGGGTGGGGGGCCTTGAGCTAGTGTGCACACCACCTGTAAGTTACCTTACTAAATACAAGAGGTTGGTATTATAGGAAAAATAATTATAGGGAATAGACATATGTTGTAAAACCTGTTATTTTTCCTTGAGGTATGGACGGTCTCCAGTTTGTTTTCATCTGAGCTGCAGAGCACAGTAAGTGAGACCATGGTGTAGTTGTGGTCAGCATGACTGAAATGCAAAGAGGAGAGTCAGAGATTACACTTAGGACTTAAAATGTACTGAGACAAAGAAAAAGAAAAACAGAGATAAATATACAATACAAAATACAGTTACAATTATTCAATCCTAATTTTGTTTTAAGCTAAAGATACAGCAGTAGAACAGAGGGTCAAAAGCGACTGAAAATGGCAGTTTGTCGTAGCACAAGCAATATAAATCATTAAAGAGTTCTAGTACACCTTGGTAAAGTTTGGAGATCCAAGATAACAATGGGTGTCTGGTTTATGTTACCAGCTATGACTCAGTAGTCACAGTTGCAAGCTCTCGCAGTTCCTCTGATAGAGAGGATAGCACAATTTGAATATCCTGCTAAAAACAAAAAGGTTATACACAACAAAAAATACATGTAAATAACACAGTATTGTGCAATTTAGAGTCCCTTAGCAAGAGCTTGGCTGGACAGTAAATTAGTTACAGTAATTGCCACTATTATTGCAAGTATGTGTCAGGATTCATTGGGAGTTCTGCCCTTTAAACATGTATGGCTCTCTGTCCCTGAGTAAACAGTAACAAAGATTCCAGATTGCTATCATACATAATTAGTAATTTATGACAATGTAACCAAGGTCTGTGTGATTAACACAGTTAAAGAGTTCAAAGAAAAAGCAGTAGTGTAACTTATTTGTTCGGCATACTGTGAGTGGAACACTGAGAGGGGAGTGGTGGCTAAATCATCCTTTTAAAAATGGTGCCTTGTGACCGACTAGCATATATGACTTCAAAATATAAATAACTGCACAGGAGGAAAACATCAATACCAGGTATTTAAAAACTATTAACTTTTAATATACAATTGAGTGCTTTTGTCAGGCTGTAACCAAGACTTCATCAGAATCAAAAACATGTTAACAAATAACTTCATTTAAATAAACCACTTTAATTTGCCAACAAACCTCCCTTTCTTCTATCAAATCCTCCCAAAGATCATCTCAAGGATTTTTAATAACAATGACCAGTCCAAAGAAATGTATTGGAAAATTCAAAATATGTCTGTACAATAAATTATTATTTTTGTTATGAATATCAAGGAGGTGCTTGTAAATATGGTCAAATACCTCTTTGTTTTTCCAACATAGAACCAAATACATTGCTGACAGAGGGCAAGATAAATCACCCCAACAGAATGACAATTACAGTGAAATATGGATCTAATAGTACAGTTGTTAATCAACACTCTATCGCTCTCCAAAATGTGTTTACATAGTGGACAAAAATCCATATTAAAATGTATCTGTTCTTTTATTAGAAAAATTAACAGGTACTAAATCCATTGTTTGAATATTATATAATTTCAACGATTTTCATTTTTTAAAATCTAATTGGGTTACTTCACCTAGTAAATCAATTACATTGCCAAAACAAGAACATATTCTCCAGTTTCTCCCAAAAATGTGTGCAGTGCTCAAATGATCCACAGTGTACGTAGTAATGAAAGTATTGCAATATTCAATATTGCTGGGTCACTTATTATAAAAATAATTTTAGCCTATACCACTAACACCCCTTAGTAAAGGTTTAAAGTCTCCATTCCTTCTTTTTGTAAGTATTTCTTCAAAACCTGCCTGTACAAAGTAGGAAGGGTACCTATGAGAGGAGAACATAAGGGCCAATTTGTGTCCTTCTGCCATAAATGTCTCATGCTCAGAAACCATCCTGGCAAGTGCTGTTTTGGTTTCTGGTTTCCTGTGTTCTATTTGTTAAAGAGCCTAGGCATTTTTCTTAGTCATATGGATAAATTAATAGTTGCTAAATACAAAGCCACTTGTAAGTTGTAGCATGTTTTCTATTTAGCTGTTTGTAGTAATTGTGACAACTTCTATGTGGGTAAGACCAATAGAATGCTTTCACAAAGAATCTATGAATATGCACTAGTGATAAAAATGCAGGCATCAGTAACAACCTGGCTAAGCATTCAGTATTATGTTGTAATTTTAAGAAATTTCATTTTTTTTCATATTGGATTATCTAGTATTATCACTATCTGATATTTCCCATGAAGGAGATGGTAACAGTTTGTTAGAACGTTGTGAGGTACAGTGGCCACTTTAGCTGGATGCCGATAGGCCCCCGGGTTTAAATGCATTAACTAATATGAAATGTTTCTTAAAGTTATCTTATTTATAATTGAATATTTAATTAGTAAATAATGAATTTATAATCATTTGCATGGCTATATATTTGCTTTTTAGAAGAATGATTGTTTTTATTTACTTATTTTGAATTGTTATGACTGGTTGTTTAGGATCATATGTCTAGTATCTAGTGCTTTAAAATTAATCATGTGATAGATATTTGGTTTAGTCTGATGAAATTCTTGTTAATAAAATTAAAAAACTGAAGTGTTTACCATATTTTTTATTGTTTGTGTTTTTATGTATGTATGTATGTATATATATATATATATATATATATATATATATATATATATATATAGGTTTACCTTTACTTGACCATCTACCACAAAATAACTTACTAGCTAACTGTCAACATGGTTTTAGACATTCACATAGCACTACTACTGCCCTTCTTTGCTTCACAGATTGTATCAACAAAAACCACAATCTAAACAAACTCTCTTCGGCCCTATTTATTGACCTGTCTAAAGGTTTTGACATGGTAAATTACCAAATTCTCATCATAATACTGAAATCCCTGTCTCTTGATATATCCTCCATAAAGTGGCTCCAGTCCTACCTTGATAAAAGACAACAGGCCGTATTTTGGCACAAGTCTCTCTCTACTCACCTGCCCGTCAACCTCGGTGTCCCACAAGGGTCCATCCTTGGACCTCTACTTTTTTCTTTATTCATCAATGACCTTCACCTAGCCATCCCCCAAACTACATGCATACAATATGTGGATGACTCTACACTGATATGCTCAGCCCCCTCCTCTTCTGAATTTCTCTATCTTACCCAACAAGTATTTAACACAGTTGAGCAATGGTTCACAAACAGATGTCTTCTCCTAAACCCCAAAAAGACTAAACTCCTCCTTTTCTCTCCTACTAAGAAATCCCCCCCCCCCCATTGGATTTCTCAGTTAACTCTAATAATAAAACTATTATATCCCCTGAACCAACCACCAAACTATTAGTTGTCACCATAGACAATAATCTGAACTTTGATATCCATATTAACAATACTATAAAAACTGTCAACAAAAAGCTAGGCTCTCCCTATAGGATAAAATCCTTTCTCCTACCTTCAGCTCGAACCACAATAGCACACACACATCTAATCTCTTCTCTTCTTTATGCCTCACCTATTTTTACTAACCTATCTAAAAATAATCTTAGCAAATTGGAAATGTCCTACAATAACATTGCCAGATTTGCAACAGGCAACCCATTTAGAACCCATCACCGACTTAATTTAAAGCAGCTAAGATGGCTTGAACTACAAAATCTCATTAAATTCCATCAACTAATTATAGCCCACAACACTCTTTACAAACCTTCCAAAAGACCTATTCTTTCCACACTAATCACTCCCTATAAAAACTTGGAATCCTTAAGGTCTTCTCAGAAACTTCTAGTACATACCACTAAAACAAACAACAAGGCTGGTGACTCCCTTTTTTCTTCTATAGTCAGAAAAGCCTGGAATCTCCTTCCAAATGAACTCTCCACACTTCCCTCACTATCCTGTTTCAAAAACAAATTGAAAGTGTTCCTCAAAACTCACTGGTTATGCCCATGCTCTAAACCCGACTAGTCTATGTGTCTCTAAATACTTTCCTCTTCCTACTCCATCTACTCATTAAAAGCAACTCCTTCCTTATTAAACTATTTTACTAACTATCTCTAGAATACCTTGATTGTATCACCATCCTTTGTTATGCCTGTATTCTGCACTGTAAATTTTAGATTGTATTTACATCCTTTGTTATGCCTGTATTCTGCACTGTAAATTTTACTGTGATAACCTGTAATAGGTACTGTTAATAGGATTTATTTGTCTCATGTATCCTTAGATGTTATTGTGTTAATTTCATTGTCCTAGCTAGGAGCTTAACTTCCCGGGCCTCTACTGAAATTGGACATGTATCCAGTTAGACTAGCCCAGTCAACAAATGCAAAATAAAATAAAATAAAAATAAAATTTATATTCTTGAATCACACGTGTGAGTATTCATATACTCGCATCGTAAAAACGAAACTGGAAACAGCGACAGTTGTTAATGTTCGAAAAGCAGCAAATCGAACAGCCGATTCGCTGTGTTTTGAACATAAATGTCGACAACAAAATTAGATAAAGTGTAATGCAGGGGGGCTTGATGATGTGCTCCATAGCCTTGCAGACCAAACTAGTCAGGCTTATGGGGCGATAGTTACCAGGGTCAGTTGTGGCCCCTCCTTTGTGGAGTGGAATAACTGTTGCTGTGCGCCATTCTATGGGCATGTAGCCTGTGGAGAGGCTGAGGCTGAACAGTGTGTTTAGGTGGGGTTAGTTTGTTCTGTAGTTCATGCAATACGCAGCCTGGGACACCATCTGGCCCCATTGACGCTCTGTTTTTGTCTTTTGAAAGGGTTATTTTCACCTGTGCGTCTGTGATTTCCGGGACACTACACTTTTCCAGTATTGTTGTGGGCCGTTTTGGGGGTAAGAGGGGGGTAAAGTTTGCACTGAATCTATGTTGGCAATATCAGTAGGTTCAGTATATTTTGTCCTATTTTGGACTAGTTCAGTGCATATCTGCGAGTTGCCACTTAGATTCTTAACATAGCTAAATAAGCATGTTTAATGTCCTCCATGAATGCTGTAGAAACCAGTCTGCTTGCCTACTTTATAATCTCCACCATGACTCCATTTCTGGCCAGTTATGTTATTCTATCCATTCTGAGAGAGAGAAATCTGAGGAGCCATTAGGGATAAATCATCAAATCTTTCTATGCCCTTCAGAGCAAAATATAAAATATTTGCATATGCAACACTTTTCTTTTTAGGATCACAAAACATGCTTTAAAAGGCCTCGCAAATTGTATAATGCAAACCTAGAATCCTCTTTTCCAAGATTTTTTGTAAGCCTCTCCTGAATTGCTGTTTTTGAAGTTCTCAGCTATTGGTCTCCTCACTTCAAGAAAATGATGATATATTTCATATTTAGGAATCTGATAGCCTCCTTGAGTTCCACCCTAGGATTTTCACTAATCCTAATTGCACTGTAATATAAAATGATTGTCAGTGATGTTGCAAGGGCATAAGCCTCGAAATTTTGGATAGATGCATGAAATACCTTTAGCAGTGAAGGAAACAGATCCTTTCACAGTGGCTACTTATGGTTATCTACACCTTGCTTTCATCTTAGCTCAACTCCTGTTAATCCTAGTACTTGGCACCTAATCCATGATTAGTCCATGAAACCTTAATTAAAAAAATGAAACTAAGGGCTAATAAGACAAGTTTGCTCATCATTACCATGTCCCCTGCAATTCACCTATGCAACAAATAATATAATAACAGCCCTAATGAAGGAGACCTATAATGTTTGATTACTGATGTGGCAAAACTTGTCAGATTGCTTGTTAATCCTACTGTAAGATTTAATTGCACTGAGAGCCAGTATTCCTTTCTTAACAAACCTGTTTGAGACATTCTGTCTCACATATCTTTACTGGAATGGGAGATAGCCTTCCACCTGTAGAGATAGTGCTCTGAATTTTCCTTGCTATACAGGGAACACACTGTCAGGAATATAATTATCTTTATCAAGAATATATATAGCTAAAAATAATATATTCAGCTTTATGGTCTAATCAATAACAAGGCTATACTAAAACATCTAGATAGTGGCATAGACCAGCAAGCAATCCATTTGCATGGTCTTGTTATAGAATTTCATGTGAAACCACATTTACAGCAGTTTCAGTCTTCCTTGTGAATGAAAAGAAACCTCAGTGTTGATTCAATATCCATTTTGATGCATCAGCCACATTGTGCCGATATTATCATTCAATGATGCATACCATACCTTTGTCACATCCCTATCAGTCCTACCAATAACAGGACATCCTTTGGGAATATTAAGTGGAGTACTAAAGGAATGTCTCATGGGTAATTTTATGTCCTAAAACCAACAGGAAGATTGTGCCTTCTAGAAATGAAAGAACATCAACTGAACTGACTTTCCTACCTTGCTTAATTTCCTTATCCAGCCATTTGCAAGCAGTGTTCTTCTAGTCTTAAATTACTACAAGTTTTTAATGTGTATCCCGCACACTTGCATGACTGCACAATGAGAATCCATCTTGGAACCCTTGAATAAAGAACATCTCAATCTCCCAGTCTGCGTAATCAGCCAAAGGGTGCTGCATGATCTGTCATTTAAATGGGAGTTAATTGGAATCTGCATTCCAGGATTAAAACCTATGTCTTCCTTGGTATTAAACATGGCTACATGGTCACATACAAAACTAAACTCTACCCTGAAGTTGACTGCCTAGCACCCATATCCCAAACCTGAGCATAGCCCCATATAGCCATTGCAATGCCCCTGATTTCTTCTTGAAGCTTTTGAAGACTTTTTTATGATTGAGTAAACATGGTGAAACTTATGACACCCTGTTGCATTTCTTATGATTAATCATTGCTTTCTTATCTAAAAATATATTTTTTAGATTCCCCAGTCATCATGAAAAACTGTGTCTTATCTATTATAATACTTAAACATAGAGTCAGGTGTCACAACTAATATCTATCTGTCTTACCCATAGCTATCAGCTTCCTGAACAACACTTTTCACTGCAACCAAGCCTGATCTCCCTCTCTGTATGTACCTTATGCATAGGTAATAAAGCATTATTTAATTGGTCTGATCCAGCTATCTCTACTATGCAATCTCAGTGGATAGTGAATATATAAAACCTAAAGAGTGGTTATCCATGTCATACCCCTAAATCTAAAGACTTATGCATATCTAAGGCCTCTAGAGCTGCTATAAAACTTTGACGCCTGGGTCTTCTTGTTTAGCTTTGATCTTTATGCCACTGACATCCAATAAATCAAAAACTTCAGCAAATGACCCACTTCAGATCTCTCCTTTATTGACTGTGGAAGGTGGCATGCTAATGTCTCGTATTTCCAAGAGGCTAGGAACTGGTATCCCATGCCTCTCACCAGCATCTCTAACAATGACTGTCAATTCAGGAATTCAAGATAGGACACTCATGCCCAAACATTCCCACTGCCTAGCAAGAGCCCTGACACAGTATGCTCATAAAACGCTCAGAAGCATATAATCCTAATCTGGCATTTACACTTCCTAAACTTGCCACATACAAAGAATCAAAAAAATGATTCGTTGTAATCTTTAGTTTATTCAAATTCATGAACCTTACATATAGAACCACATAGTTTGTAAAGGCTCCATGTGTTACAATCCTGCATGCCATGCTTGAGCTCTGTTTTCTTCAACAGACTACTCTTATAAATTGACATTGTCCACTTCTTCAGAAGTATGTCCGACTGTTTGATTACTTCTTCTAGCCCTTTTCTGCCTCTTCCTCTTCTCCCTATTACTTTATCTGCTGACCTCTCCTTTGCTTTATGATGCTCTCAAAGCAGCTCTGACACCTGTGATACAAATGCTGCTTCTGTCATCATTCATACTTTTTGAATTGCATTCAACTCCTACAGCAAGCCTCTGATCAGCCATTGCCCTTCACAGAGTTTGTGAGGCAAATAGGGAATTCATCATATCATAAATTAAAACTTTTCCCTGTCCCTAACTCACCTCTCATAGCCAAATCTAGATATCTTCCCCATTATTACCCTTTCAACCTCCTCAGAAAATTAATACTCAACCTTCTCATATCTGGTGACATACACCCCAACTCTACCACTGCTCCTCTCTCCCTGTCTACTCCTCACACCTCCTTAACCCCACAACTAATTCATCTCACATTCCCACATCCACATCCACAAAAAACTTAACTATACTATTTATGAACAAAGTGTCATGAAAAAAAATCTTCCCTTTCCATGCTTGGGTCGCTACACATTCCCCTGATATACTCTGCCTCTCCAAAACCTGGTTCAAGCCTCATATTGCTGATATTGAAATATCCTAAGGCACAACTGTATCAAAAGTTGGAGGTGTAGCTATTCTCTATTCTAACCAGCTCACCCTGCAACCTCTCTCTATCACTCTCCCTGATTTTCATCCTACTGAAATCCTTATAGCTAACTGTTATTTAAACAATCACAAAATATTTCCTATTGCTTCCATCTATATTCCCCGTGGAAATAATATCCCTACCTTAGAACACTTTCTTTCTTGGATCTCTAAAAACATCACCTATGAGACTGTTATCATGGGTGATGTATGTAAACATTTATTGGAACACCTTAACCACTGACAGCCCTAACTCCTGCATTAACCTCTTTGGCTTCTCCCAGCTGATCTCAAACGCAACCCAATTTATCAAACACACTAACTATAGCTCCACACTAGACTGGGTCCTCACCTCCATAACCCCTCAACTCTGCCTGACACACTTAGTGATCACCATCTCACCTACATACTTACACACTCACTTCAAATACACAAACCCCATCAGTTCAAAGACACTCAAACTTTAATCCCAGCACTTTCAATAGCCTGTTCTCATCAGTTAACTTGTCCTTCTTCCACAACCTTCCCCTTGAAAGTGCCATTCTTGCCTTTAACAACATTCTCCTGGAGACACTCAATTTCCTAGCACCTATCAGGAAACTAAGGATGAAAACGTAATATGCTCCCTGGCTCACACAAGACACTAAAACTCTAATTAGTAAAAGAGATAGTGCTTGGAAAACATGGAACAAAACTAAATCCATCTCGGATCTTCATACCTACAGAGAACTCTGCAATTTAACTAAAAAAAAGGTAATTATTGACAAAGTTGTTTTCCATAAACCACTTAGCAACCCTCACTCTAACACCTCAAAATTTTGACAATCTGTTAATAAGTTGCTGCATTCTAGATGTCCATCTCCCCCCTAATCACTGCCCAGACATCTCTCCCTCTGAGACAGCTACACTTTTAAATTACTTTTTCAATGACTCCATCCACAACCTCACCAAAACAGATACTAGTTCCTACTCCACACCACCTACCAGTTCCCCCACCTTTTCTCTTAAATCAGTCACCACATCCTCCATCAAATCACTTCTGTCCAAACTTAAAACATGCTCTCCATCAACTTGACAACTTACCCCCTTATTCCCTACATCTAACTGCTAATTCTATTGCTTTCCCTATCTCCATACCAATTAATAGATCTATCAGGGAAAGCTCTGTGCCTTATATCTGGAAAAAATTCTATGTTATCCCAATGCATAAAGGCGATACAGTAACAGACCCCTCAAATTTCAGACCTATTTCTAGCCTATCTCCCCTATCTAAAATACTTGAAAAATGGATCCACAAATAGCTTCTTGATCACATTCTTCAAGAAAATCTCCTTTCCCCCACACAACACAGCTTTTGACCAAAACACAGTACTGCCACTGCTCTAACCTCCTTTATTAATACCATCTCAAAAGAACGTGATAAGAATAAATTAGTTTCCTGCTTGTTCCTAAATCTCTCCAAAGCCTTTGATACCATTTCACATAGACTACTATTATCCAAACTTGTTTCCTTTACCCATTTTAAGTCTACTATATCATGGTTCACCAGTTACCTCTCAAATAGATTTCAGGCTGTGAAATGGCAATCCAATTACTCTTCCTTTCTACCAGCACAAACTAGGGTGCCCCAAGGCTCCATCCTTGGTCCCCTATTTTTCAACATCTCTTGTCCACTCTCAACTGTCATTCAATGTGCCGATGACTCCACAATCATCTCTGTCAATATCATACACCTTCATACCTTAACCCAAGAATCCCTCCACTCTGTCAAAAGATGGCTTACCTTCCATCAATTACTACTGAACCCCCCAAAAAACAAACTCCTCTTATTTCTCCCTACCTCCTTACACCATCACAAAACTCCCTTCTCTGTCTCCTCCCTAAATAATACTATTATCACAGCTGAATCCCATACCAAACTCCTTGCTATTATAATCAATGACCATCTCAAATGCAATCTACACACTCAGCAGTGCATAAAAAAGACCAATCAAAAACTAGGTCTGCTCTATAGACATAATAAATACCTTACAAATCTTTCTAGACTCTCCCTTGCACAAGCTTTTCTACTCCCCACACTTCTATATGCAGCCCCTATTCTTACACACCTCCAATCTAACATTCTCACTAAACTAGAACTCACCTATAACAAAATAGCTCGATTTGCCTCCAACTTACCTCATCACACCCACCACTGCATTGCCCTAAGACACCTGCAATGGCTAGAATTTCATCACCAAATCCTAATACCACAGCTTCTCTTGGCTTATGCAATTCTACATCAACCTTCTTCCTGTCCCTCTCTCTCCACTCGTATCCAGTCCAACACTCCCAATTGCTCTCTCTGCAGCACTCAACAAAACCTGTTGTAAGTCTACATGCCCAACAAAAACATTGGTAAAATACTCTATAGCTATCCATAGCAAATGCATCGAAAAAACTACCTCAAGAAGTCAGAGGTATCACAGACCCTAACACCTTTAAAATAGTTTTTTTCACAAATCATGGACATGTCTCTGCCAAGACCCAACATATGCTATATTTCTCTAACAAAGACTGCGGCCCTCTCAGAAAATACCATACTTGTCCTCACATGGCTCCCTACCTGTTTTCTTTCTTTCTAGTTCTTACTCCATGTACTTTTTCCACTCTATACTAGCGCTAATCATAAAATGTAGTACTCTTCTCGACATAATATACTCTTTAGCTTGTGCTATTTAAATATTCTCTCTCTCTTACTACACGTTTCTTACAAATATACTAAAATCTGGACATTCTGTCTTCTACAACATTTATTAATATGCACACTAACCTGTCTTTATCCCCTGTAGATAAATCTCTCAGCTACTTGCACTTTATTATTTGCTTCAGAATGTGTTTCTCATGTAAAACCTGAACTGCTTTTGCACAGAGAAAGTTAGTTCTGTATTGTATTACTTTTTCTGTTCTAACAACTGTCTATATTAATTAATGTTTAAATCATGTTATATTTGGAGCTTTTCTCCTTGGGTCGCTGCTGAAAAAGGGCTCTGCCCAGCCAGACTAACCCAGTTAACAAATGTCAAATAAATAAATAAATCAACAGAAGTAGATTTCCAGGCCTTTCTTTCATATCACGCAAAAAAAATGCATGCACGCCTAAAGATAACTTACATTTGGAAATCTGTCTACTGCATACTTTTGGGGTGTGGAAAGAAAACAAATTACTAGGAGAATACCCATACAGACACAGGGAGGTCATACAGACTCTATAAAGAAAATGACAGCACAGCTGAGAATCAAACCAGAGGACCTGTTGATGTGAAGCGACAATGCTGCTCACTGTTTCAGCCTATGTCAACATACTTGACAATAAAATAAGAATTGCTACAATTTCGGAAGCATTTTTTGTTTGTTTTCTTTACCACTTTTGACTGTATTTATATATTTATATATGTATGTATGTATGTATGTATGTATGTATTTATTTATTTATTTATTTTGCTCTTTAACTTTGAGGTGAGGGTGATGATCGTCTATATAACAACAGATGTCCTACTTAAAATTCTGGTCCTGTCTGTTGAAGGAAGTGGTATTAAGAGATTCAAGTCAGAAATCCAATAACAGTCTCAATGCAACTAACTGATATTAACTGTTTACCTGACACAATACTTCTTGTTAGTAAAAATTTCCATTTATTTAAATGTTTATTTATCTAAGGTTAAACTATGTATTGATGTCTATTTATCTATGTTTATCTCTCTCTCTCTGTAGATATCTATCTATCTATATGTCTATCTATATCTATAAAGTATATCTAGATATATATCTATATATATATATATATATATATATATATATATATATATAGATAGATATATATATATATATATATATATATATATATATATATATATATATATATATACACACACACACACACACACACATATATATTGAGGTTCTTTACTCTGCAAAATAGTCAGTTTCCTCACTGAGTAAACTGTTTTGTAAAAACATTAAAAGCACTGCAATATAGTCAGTTTGCTGACAGAGTGAACTGTTCTAGAAAAACATTAAAAGCACGTTTTTAAGTGCTGGGTGTCAAAAGAAATA
>NC_056742.1:32015841-32133341 GCF_019279795.1 Protopterus annectens | reverse complement strand
AGAATTTAAAGTTCTGTCCCAGGCTTGTGAACTGACTTCCTGCCCTATCTCTACCTGCTACTTTCTGCTAGCTTTGCTCTCTGCTACTTACCTTCACGACCACTATTACCTATCTCCCTAGACCTACTCCTTCTCAACTAAGATACCCAGTAGTTAGCTGCTTACTGTTAGGTTTTTGCTGACTTACTCGCTTACCTGTCTGAACCCACTCCGTTTACCCTGCGGGCTCACTCCACTCCCCTACCCTACCCCCAATTCCCACCCACCCCCAGGGGTCCTAACCTTAAACCTCCTGTGACCACACCCCCACTCCTACTCAGCCAATCTCATCCTCCTACTCATCACATCCTAACAACCAAACTCACCACTTAAAGATACTCATTACTTCTAGTAGTACTTAATCAATTACAAACTCTATTTCCTAACTTACTACTAAAGCTTGCACTACTTCCCCACTCTCTTCCTCTTAAAGATACCCTACCCCAATTTATTTAATTACCTAACCTATCACCATGGCCTCTTTACCCAGACTCAAATACCAACAATGATTCCTCTTAATTGCCATCTTACCTTTACTAACTATAACCTATATACTAACTAAATATGAACATCTGACCTTGAATAACTACATTCAGTCCCTTAAACAAGCAACCTTGACAGATCAACTTCCTTACCATAACTACATTAATATTACCTCAACACCCACCTATTTAATACCAAAGTTTCATCGTTTAGTCCACATCAACTATGACCAACCCAAGAAAACAAAATATACACCCTGTAAATTCCTAAATATCATACACAGGATTAAAAATGCTAAACTTCTAGATGATGACATCCATCCAAACCCTGGCCCCAACACTACAACCACCACCAACCCTCCCACAAAATCACTCTACTTCTCAAACCATCACAAAAGTATCAAACTCCCTCCTCATAGCTCACCTCAATATACAGAGCCTAAACAATAAAGTTGCCCACCTCCATGCCCTCTTAGATATCCACTCCTTTGACATCCTTTGCCTAACAGAGACCTAGTTAAAACCTGCAACACTGGACAATGAAATCCCCCCACCAGGATACAATATCATGAGATTAGATCACATAACCAAAAGGGACGGGGGTG
Source organism: Protopterus annectens (assembly GCF_019279795.1). Classification (NCBI taxonomy): domain Eukaryota; kingdom Metazoa; phylum Chordata; order Ceratodontiformes; family Protopteridae; genus Protopterus; species Protopterus annectens. The sequence continues at coordinate 32,132,215 of NC_056742.1, read as the reverse complement.
TAGCAATACTATACAAAGCAGAATTGCATTTAACACCAATAAATGTGCAACCACCTTCTACTAGTAGAACAGGAATCCTTATTTCTAAACTCCAAATCAACACCCACAAATCTATCTATATAATATGTGCCTACCTCACTCCTGGTAACAACATAACCATCCTGGAAAATATTCTTTCCTGGCTGTCAACCAACTACCCACAAGAAACCATAATACTGGGTGACTTTAATATTGACTGGAATACCTGCATCTCAGACAACCAGACTACCTAAATAAACCTTTATGTTTTTTTCTCAAACTATCACCTCCCCCACCAGGATCCATAAACCCAACAACAAAGAAACAACTATAGACTGGATACTAATAAACAGTCAGCCCCTTTCTTATGATGCAATAATCCTTCCTGATGATATCAGTGACCACTCACTGCCCTACATAATCAGACAAAAAATGAATACTCATAAACCAACCTTATATAAAACCATTCGTTCCAACAAAAACTTTAACCCTATTAACTTCCAAACTGAACTGAAAGAATGTGACTGGTCACCCCTAAAATACTTCCAATTAGATGAAGCTGTATCCTATTTTAATGCCAAATTCTTAGAAATCTTGGACCATCATGCCCCATCTCGCTCAATGAGAAATAGGATAAAAATTGTTCCATGGCTAACAAAAGAAACAAGGCACAAAATTATACAGAGAAAATCTGGGCCAAATGGCGAGCAACTAAAAACCCTGCTGATCATCTAACATTTAGACAGTTGAGAAATGTCACCAAAAAGTCTATACTACTAGATAAAAGAAACTTCTATCACAACAACCAGCAGACCCATCAATATAAACCACAAAAGTTCTGGGCAGGCATTAACAGACTCCTCCACCCAGGACAGTCCAAAACTCCCACCCCTACAGGATCCAACTATGAAAGTCCAAAGCATATTGCTAATGCCTTCAATACCTTCTTCACTGAAGCAGTCCAAACTCTCGCCAACTCACTACCTCCTGTTAACACATACCTATCATCCTCCTTCTCAACTTTAACCCCATCATTTAATTTACAACCAGTCCCAACGTCCCTCATCTGCATTCTTCTTCATAAAACTAAAACCTTGCACCCCCTCAGCTGACCATTTACCAGCAGAATATCTACAGATAGCTGCAGCAGCAATATCCTTTCCTATTTCCATCCTTATAAATAGAACCATCACTGAAGGAACAATACCATCTATCTGGAAAGTCTCCCATATTATCCCACTCCACAAAGGAGGCAACTCAACTGAACTCTCTAACTACCATCCAATAGCTTTACTCTCCCCTTTATCTAAAATTATGGAAAAATGTATCCACCACCAACTACTAAACCACCTACTGAAAAATAACTTACTAGCTAACTGCCAACATGGCTTTAGGCCTCACCATAGTGCCACGACAGCCCTCTTATCCCTTTCTGACTGTATTAACAATAACCAAAACAACAATACTCTATCCTCAGCACTCTTTATTGACCTATCAAAAGCCTTTGACATGGTCAATCATCAACTTCTCTTGAATATACTTGGTTCTCTCTCACTAGATATACAAGCTTTACAATGGTTTAAATCCTACCTTGAGAATAGACAACAGGCTGTGCTCTGGGAAAATAATCTGTCCTCTCATCTTCCTATTACCCTAGGAGTCCCTCAAGGTTCTATCCTAGGCCCTCTCCTATTCTCAGTTTTCATAAATGATCTCAATTTGATCATTCCTCAAGCTACATGTATCCAATATACGGATGACTCCACACTAATATGCTCAGCTACCTTTACATCTCAACTTCAGGCCACTATCCAAACAGTACTCAACAGCGTAGAAAGATCATTCTTACAGCATAGCCTCCTCCTGAATCCTAAAAAAACAAAAGTACTACTCTTCACTCCAACACAAAGGTCCCCCCCAATTCACTTCACAGATATATCCAATGATGGTATCATTATATCTCCTGACCCAACTACCAAGCTCTTAGGGGTTACTATAGACCATAATCTTAGCTTTGACATACATATTAACACTACAATAAAAACAGTAAACAGAAAATTCGGCTCCCTCTATAGGATTAAACCCTTCCTTACTCCAACAGCTAGAACAACTATTGCCCTCACCCATCTAATTTCCACCCTCATCTATGCCTGTCCCATCTATTCCAACCTATCAAGAAACAACCTTAACAAACTAGCTACCTCCTACAACAATATTGCCAGATTTGCTACTGGTTCCTCATTTAGAACTCACCACTGTCAAAACCTAAAACAACTAGGATGGCTAGAACTTCATAATCAACTCCAAATTAAACAACTTATTATCGCCCATATTATCCTCTATCTTCCAAAAAATTCTCCTATACTTACTAGCCTTCTTATTCCCTATAGTAATTTGACAACCCTTCACTCAGCCAATAAAGTACCGGTATCCACAGTCAAATCCAAAAATAAGGCCGGTGACTCTCTGTTCGCCAACCCAAAAATAAGGCCGGTGACTCTCTGTTCACCAGCACTGTTGGCAAATCTGGAACCTCCTTCCCTTTGAACTCTCATCTCTCTCCTCAGTAAAAATGTTCAAAAAACAACTCAAATAACACATTTGTAACCACTGGTTATTCCCATGTAGTAACCCAGACTAATCTTACCACCACTTTCTCTGTAGCCTTCCCTCATTACCATTTGCAATTGGATTCCTACTCTCTCCATGCCTCATACAGTAGTCTCACCTTTACTTTATTTTAGTATTTTTAACAGTTCAATTGCACTCACATACTCTTTTTCTAATTGTGTACTTGCTTAGCAAGTAGCACTAATCTATTTAGCACATAAAAACATCCATATAAACTTTCTTTTTACTTACTACCACTTGCTTCCCTTTAAGTTGCTATGCTACTTTAGGATAAATGGTATAACTCTGCTAAATACTGCTCCTTGAGCTGCTACATTTATTTGTATTTTTTTTCACCTCTCTTTCTTATTGTGTGCCACTTTAAAATAGTTTGTTGCTCTATCTGTTTCTTATCCTCTGCTCCTTTAATAATACTATTTGTCTATATAAAATGTGTATTCTTCAGCTCAAAATAGTACTGTACCTTAAGTTGCTACAGAATTATTTATCTGTACCTGAAGTTGTAAATTTTTGCTTATGTGGAGCTTTTCTCCCCGGGCCTCTACTGAAAATGGACATATATCCAGTTAGACTAGCCCGGTCAACAAATGTAAAATAAAAATAGTTTCTAAGTCAGTTAAGGTGTTTACCTCGCAGTCATAAAGTACAGGGTTTGAGTTTCACTTTCTGATGAATAGCCAGGCATAAAAAGATCTCCTTGGGGTTTTTATCTTAATAATCACCAAAGAAAACAGCACAATAAGAAATTATTTATACAGCATGCACTTGAAACACATAACTGTTGCGTAATATGAAATCTCAAAGGTAACATTGAACTATTTTTGTGGGGACAAGAGCCTGGGATCCATGTTCATATTTACTTTTACCTTGGTTAGAAGAATTATGCTTTTGAAAGTTAAAAACTTTTCTCTTAGACCCAGCTCCATGGAATGGGGAATAAGTACTTGACCATAACCCTGATGAACCAGGACTAAGTATAAACACAGGTTTTTAAGAAGGCAAGGAAGACAGGAATAAATAGCTGACACTATAGATATATATTGACCAATTTCAGCTCAGCCTTGGTGAAATACAAAACATTTCACAAACAAAAACAAAAAAAAAATGTAAGCTACAACAGAGTAGTTCAAATTAATTACACAGACACAAGTATGTATATATATTCTAGTGAACAAGCATAGTCCCCAGGATTCATGAAGCTTGCGCCAGGCGCAGGCATAGCATAGGCGGTATAACGCCAAATATGGCCGCCGAGCGATACAGGTACAATCCAATTTCATGTGCACTACCAGCATATGCCAGATCTGCACAGCCCTCGGCTTAGGTACCCTAATCACCCCATGCGCAGTGCCGCACCATGCAAATGAAGGTACATAGTGATTCATGAAGTGGTGCAGGCATAGCGTAAGCCCACAGAAATGTAAACCAAAAAACACGGTTTACATTTTTCCAAACAGAACATCGGAGCTATGAAAGCAGACCAGACTCATGTATTACAAAGTTAACATATGCCAATGGCAAAATATACAGCCAATGGCATAAGAAAAGATGCACAACACCTAAAAAACAACATTTAATGTCATGTCCACAGTAACGTAAAGTACAACTGCAAGGCATGTGTGCACAAATGGGAACACAAAGAAAATATATACAAATGTCATAAAATCGCAATGTAATACAAATCATGATTTCACCATAATACTCAATGGTATGCATGGTACACCACAACCAAGCTGCAAGGGTTGCTAAGGGTCTGTGACAGTGTTCGGCATGGTAACTAGGAATTAGTAGTCAATGCCATGCAAATGAGGCAAGTAATAGTGAATCGCAAACGTCCCGCCGGACTAAGGATGTACCATACGGCACAGCGCTACAACACCGAGGAGTGGTTTAGAGGTATACATGACATCAGCAGTGGGGTGTGCCACCGTAGCTGTAAGCACATTGGAGCAATGCAAATCCAGCCTGGCCGTTGCTAAGCAAAGCCGCAGGACAGGGGTGGGGAGGTAGGTATAGCATTGTTTAGCTGAGAGCACATATGCTGCCCGAAAGCGCATGTGTACGGGGATGAAAACGGGCCTGAAACCCAGTAAGCAGATGCACGCGCCACGCACCATAGCTCAAACAGGAAGGTCAGGGGAAGAAAATAAGGAAATGTCGCAGTAGGGTAATTGGAGTACAACTGAGTAATTAACACCTATTAACTCACAGCAGGCAATCGACGGCAGCTGACAAGTCTACTCGCAGAAACCTGCAAAACAGCATAGGGGAGGTGTCGGATTGCAAAGAAAAGAGAACTGTCATAGCAGAGTAAAGCAAACCTGCAGTAGACCGGCCATAGAACACATTACGCAAGATAAGCCAGGTTTAGGAAAGTACAAATGAAAGCAGGCTGCTGGATGCATGCCAAAAAATGGGAGGTGAAATGTTAAGAAATGTAAAGGGAAGAGCAAGAGCCACGGCAGCCAAATGTAATTCAACACCAAAGGCACCACAATAGTAGTACCTGTTGTAAAACACATAAGATACCCTGTAGCTCCGATCGTACATACACACCCTATGACATCATCAGTGTTCACAGCACAATAGTATAAAGTGTGAAAGCACCTCACACACACCTGTGTATTCCCAAACATTGCACCATAGGTGTAAACAGACGGGGAACTTTTACAATGTGCATGGGAGCTACCATAGCTCTGATTCATCACCATGTGTTAGAGACTGAAGGTGTTGTGGAGGATGATGCTGACAACCATCACAGGCCCCAGAGGAGGAGAAGACTATTCAGACCAAGGGTAACCTACCAGGGGCTACATGATCTGGAGATAGTAGAGCATTACAGGGTGGACAGGGACATCTTACAGCAAATAGTTGAGCTGTGCTGGCCACGCCTGAGATCCAGAAACAACAGAGGGGAACCCATCCCAGTGGACACAAAGGTATGTGTAAGCTTGCGAATACTAGCCACTGGTACCTTTCAAAGGCCAACTGGAGATATAATGGGGATCTCACAGGCATCAGCATCTAGGGTACTACACCAGTTCCTGGATGCCATGTTACCACATGCCAATAAGCATATATACTTCCCCCAAACTCAGGAGGAGTTGGCCAGGAAAATGCGTCTCTTCCACCATGTGGCACACTACCCGGAGGTACTGGGTGCAATAGACTGCACGCACATACATATCAAGTCACCACCCAGTGAGCATGGTAGGTGCTACATAAACCGCAAGGGATACCACTCCATCAACTGCCAGGTCGTGTGCAATGCCCAAGGCATTATCATGGATGTGTGTGCTGGCAGTCCTGGATACTACCATGACTCCCACATCTAGCATGCCTCACAGCTGTATCAGGTATTTGTCAGGGGGGACATCCCACATGGCCACCTTGTGGGGGATGCTGGCTATGCAATGGAGCCGTGGATGATGACTCCCATCAGAAATGCACACACACCCATGCAAGAACGCCATAATGAGGCACACGCACAAACCAGAATCATCATAGAGCGTGTGTTTGGGATGCTGAAATCACAGTTCCGTTGCTTGGACATATCTGGTGGAGCCTTGCAGTACTCTCCAGGCACATGTGCCCACATCTTCATAGTATGTGCCATGCTACATAATATGATCCTGCGGAAACAGCTGCAGCAGGGACATAATGGTGAAGGCCCTCACAGCCCACCACAATTGCCAAGGCCATCACAGGCACAGAGGGATTCAGACCACTAACACCCTGTGCCAGCCCCAGTAGGCAGATGGAGGCATGCCCAATATGCCTACGCCTTGGCAAAGAGGGAATGTATAGCACATACTCTGACAGTGTAGGCCCCTATGGACTGACACACCTCTTCACCTGCACACACAGTAAAATGGATGGCACACAGACACAGACACCTGTAAATTGTAATGGATAGGTGGCCTACTGTGTGAATCCTACATAGGCAGCCCTCAACCATTGCACACACAACAGCTATTGGAACAAGGAATGTCAACACCTGAACAGTACACACACCGATCAGCATATGTTGGTACTGTATGTGTAGGTTCCTAGGTACATCGGTAGGTACATGCCCAATTGTCAGAGGCCATTCATCAATCGAGCCAAACAGTGTCTGCTGTCGCCACCACATTGAGTAACCAACTGTCCCTCAGTGGAGCAGAGCCAATTGCAGGATCCATGTGTCTAATCACTGTTCCCCACACACTCTGCATTGATTCCCTGGTGTGTTAATGAAGGGCTCCATACAATGTAATCATGGATGTAGTGGCAAAGCATGGGGTGTACCCATGACAGGTCTCTGTCACCCCAGTATGCTCCACCTATGGTTGTGTGAAGGTGTCGCACATTATAGTGTGTGGCTCACTGTGACATACATTCCCAATGCTGGAGCACATCCATTAAACATCACTTGGACATACTATTAATAGGTCTCATCCATATGTAAACTAACTGAGTTACCCATTTGATTGCAGTATGGAGTAATAGCCATAGTACAGTCCACATACAAAATGCCATAACACGTGTACAAATCCCAGATGCCCAAGTGGTAAATGCACTGATTGTCATGCATGTTCCTGGTAACACGTCCTGCAAGGGACGTTACGTAATCCCGAAGGCACGAATAATGGATGTTGGATGCAGGTCATCAGATCAGGTTTAGCACATGTTAGCAGGAATATGCATTGCGCAGTGCTGGTAAGCGTTGTTTAAACATGACTATACGGATATGCGCGAAACAGGGCTAAGCTTCTCTGAATATCAAGCAGATCACGGTTAGTGATGTCCAGAACAGGTGAAACTAGCATTATTCACCCCTATACTAATAGTGCCTGCTCTGAAGGGTAAAACGACCACTGGCAGGAGTAGAACACGCAATCATGTACACAATCACCTAACACTAAGCTACCCAAGATGTACCAACAGCAGGTGTGTAATCTGACAGGTTCAAACACAAACGTGCGGAGTCCAGGAAACAGTATACACCGACATGTACACAATGAAAGGTGTATTCTCCCTCTCACTCTCTCTCTCATATATATATATATATATATATATATGTGTGTGTGTGTATATATATATATATATATATATATATATATATATATATATATATATATATATATACAATAGAGATAGAAAGGGTGGTAGAGAGATATATGTTGATATATACGGATTCACCTATATCTGCAAATATATAGATAGGTCAATGAAATGTACACAACCTTGGAGGTAGAAATAAATAGGATACTGCCAACTATGGAATGTGTCACATACCGGCACATGTAATCACGAGGCTTAAATACTGAAAGAACACAGTACCGGAACACTGGAACCGCGTGAAATATTATCACGATATTAAGGGACATTTAGTTATCACTGCCTGTGTTGCAGTCCACGTAGGTACTGTGTTCAACTGTGTTTGTGCTTGGTGTAGTCTGTGTATGTGTGTGTGTGTTGAGGGTGCCATGTGCGTTTCCCTGGGACTATAATGTGTGTGTGTGTGTTAGCATCGTGTGTCTGTTAGTGCTAACTCAGAGGTAGATCATTACAGTAGGTGTGGTCATAGCTGGCCGTAGGCATACAGTTACCACCTGTCCCACTCTAAGAGGGACAGCCCCACCCTGGGCAGTTGTGTCCTGACAAAAAATATTAAAAAGGGCAAATGTCCGAGATTGTAGGACATAATTATGTCCCATATATTATGTAATAGTCGCATTAAATAGTTATGCCTGTATCTACAAAACGTAAATGTTACATGAAACACGATAAGTAGCTAAAGTGCTACAAGAATAAGTATGTATTCAGGATAAAAGTATGTTCTATCCTGTGTACTGACAGTGGGTATGTGTCGGCCTGTAAACACCGATGTTTGTCCTGCAAATGTCCCACTATGGCCATTTGAAAAGGTGGCAACTCATGCCAAAGAGGTTCAGTCACCAACACAACTGCAATGAGTGCAAATATCTGTGACAGAAATTCATGAGACAGCTGTCATTTAGTAACATTCCTTTACATATCGCTGTATTTCCGGAGGTATGGAAGTATCAACCTCACCTGCATACTATATAGAAACCAATTAACAATGGCTCAGTGTATAAGCCCGTAACAACCATAGTTCAGTCTACTAAGTGATAGGTCTTCAATTAGGGAAGGAGCCCACACACATATATGGAATATGTAGAAATGCAGTCCCCGCAAACCTGTATATGCTATGTACACCCACCTACATATCCCCCACACCCAAAACAATTGCAATACAGACTGTAATAACATCACAAACATCCACTCACTCAATTACATCTGCAGAAGCGTTAACATACCTTGTGAGAGGCACATTTGTAAAGGCGCCATGTGAAATCATAGCTGTTGTATAATGGAACAGACGGTGATGTTACAGGTTTTGTTTGCAATAGTCCCTTATCAGACGATTAAGATGACAGGTACACTCACATGTATAACCACATACTCTAGCCATCACACACAATCCACGGGGGACATGAATTCAAAATATCCGTGTCTCTACAAATAGCAGTTGCAATTCCTCACAACAAAACACATACAGGCCGTCTCCCCAAAGGTAGGGCAAAAGGGCAACGCCCAAGTGGAGAATTAAATTATACCCCACTGTTGCCGCGTAATTGGTGGATGGAGTAGCTCCACAGCTGATGTGCATGTAATAATTTACTCAGGAACACCAATTGTCGGCAGGAAACCACATGTTACAGGTATCGACGTATATAAGGATTACTTGCCATACATTCAAACCGTATGCTCATACCATAGAACCGTTTAAACAGTAAAGGTGTAAGAGAGATATTTACGAAGATTCGGAACGCTAACATGGTATGTAGAACACTCAGTATGTTAGTGCATGTAGAGCCTGTTTTGTATTAATTAAAAGTGTACGCAATGCATAAAGTGGGAAAAGGTATTATGTAGTGATGTCTTGTTGAGCATAGTAATGCTTGTAGAAATTGTGCGTCTTGCTGTGGGCCACAAGGTAAACATCACATACACCACAAGGGATGTTACATGAGGGCTTTAAACAGAACAATTACACAACACCCGCCGTCAGTGGTAGGGTATGTCCAACAAGTATGTGCCATAGCAGGGGATAATATATGTTGATATACTGTCACAGTAGGCATGTGTAAGGGCATATAACTACAATAACATGCCTAAGGTGGTCCTGCTGTGCAAGTATGCTTTGCATTATGGGATAATGTGTAAAATATGTGTAATGTACAGTATTGTAGGTAGATATGTCAGATATTCTACACAGCATAACTGTTATATCATGCAAACAAAAGGTATCGTCTATTGGCATGTTCATAGGTTCATAGGTTCATACTAGGCTATCTGTCCTGGGGCAATTATAAGCCTAGCCCGATTCTGTATGGCTTATGCCACCCCTTGATTTGAGTATACTGTGCCCTTTTTAAGGTTTAGTTTACTATGCCTCTGTCTAATAGTGACACGGGAGTAATCCCTGGGACAAACCTACGATCCCCCATCCACTTATCGAGATTCTTCTTGAAGAAATTCAGTGAGATGCTCTGCCTCACATGAACTGGAATTCTATTCCAGAGCGAAGGGAGCCTCTGGGTTATGAACCTGTCCCTCCAGCAAGTTCTATTTATTTCTGTGCTGAGATTCAAGTCCCTCAAGCGTGTGGCTTTAAGGGATTTAGATTTACTGAGGTGGAGCATGTCCATTAATTCTGGATTTGACATAGCTTTGTATGTCAGGCATAGATCGCCTTGAAGTAGGCGGTATGCAACTGAGTGTTGCTGGAGTTTTTTTAACCGAGCAGCATATGGCATCTGTTTGAGACCCTTGATCCTCTTGGTGAGATACTTTTGGGGTCTTTCTAATTGCTGCAGGTGTCGGGTAAGGTACATCCCAAAAGGGGCATTGTATTCTATGATGGGCCTGATGAGGGATGAATAAAGGGGCACAATTACCTCTCTTGATCTAGATGTGAAACCCTTCGTGATGAGGTGGGCTATGTAGAAGGTCTTTCTAACCACTTTGGCAATGTGGTTTTCAAAGGAGAGATTGCTATCAACTTGGGTCCCCAGGTCCCTAATAACTTTCTCTGTACTTAATGGGTTTCTGCCTATGTCATAATTTGTGGGCACATTGTTTTTGCCAAAGGGTATGACTATACATTTTTTGGCATTTAACTTTAAACCATGGTGCTGGCACCAGTTATCTGTCTCTGTGAGACCTTTTGAAGGATGTTTGTGTCAGCTGGAGAGTTGATTATGGCCAGTTTGCAGTCGCTCTGCGAACTTGGTGAGCCATAGTCCTCCCACGCTTGCCTGTACCTCGAAATGTATATACCGAACAAGAGTGGTCCCAGGACAGAACCCTGTGGGATGCCACTTGTGTCCGGTTTCGAGTCTGACATGGCTCCAGCAACTCTCACTCTGTGGGTTCTGTCTTTGAGCCAGTTTGCAACCCATCTTGTGACATAGGGGTTTATATTTAAGCTGGATAGCTTATCTATGATGCCTGAGTGGGGTATTGTGTCAAATGCCTTTGCAAGGTCCAGATAGGCTGTGTGGACTATCTTCCCTTCATCTATGGCTTTGGTGACTGTTTCAAAGAAGTCAACCAGGTTCAAAAGGCAGGATCTGCCCTTGACAAAGCTGAACTGGGTAGGATCTAGTGTCTGTAGGTCCCCAATGACTTTGTTTATGAGCTCCATGATGATCCTCTCCATAGCCTTGCAGACTAAGCTAGTCAGGCTTATGGGGCGATAGTTTCCAGGGTCCGTAGAGGCTCCACCTTTGTGGAGTGGGACCACTGTTGCTGTATGCCATTCTGTGGGCACATATCCTGTAGTGAGGCTGAGATTGTATAGCTGTTTTATTTGAGGGATTAGTTCCTCTTGGAGTTCATGTAGGGCCGAACCTGGGACGCCATCTGGTCCCATGGAAGCAGTGTTTTTGCTTGGGAGAGGGCAGCCTCCACCTGAGCATCTGAGATGTTTGGGAGGCAGCCCTCTGCTGGGATAGATACTTGCTCTTTTGGGAGAAGTTTGCACTGAACCTGTCTGCAAGGATATTGGCGATGTCTGTGGGTTCAGTGTATTTTTGTCATTTAGAATCAACTCAGAACAAGTCTGGGAGTTGCATCCCAGGTTTCTAACATAACTGAAAAAGCCTTATGATTGTCTTTGGTGTCCTGTGCAATTTTTCTCTCGAAGCTGGCCTTGGAGGATTTTATGAGGGATCGTAATTTTTTGCTAGTATTGATCAGAGATGCCTTCCCTATTAGGATTTTGCTCTATCATGTAGTAGCTTCCTCCTTCTGTTGTACAGTTTATTTATGGCAGGGATCCACCAGACTGGACGCCTGCCTTTGGATGATTGGGTCTTGGTTTTGTTTGGGATAGCATGATCCATGCATTCCTGGAGATGTCTGTAGAATGCATTTATATAGGATTCTGCAGTTTGGGCTGTAGTTTCCACTGGCCCTGGGGCCTTGAAGGATTCCACTTCAGTTTTGAGAAGTGAGAAGTTCGCTTTGAGAAGTTTTTCACTGTGGTTTTCTGGGCTGGGTGGGTCGGGATGTGGACATCCAGTGAAATTAATTTATGGTCTGATCTTACCAATGAGGGATATACTTCTGGTGTGGAGCATAGAGTCCCCATGTTGGTAATGATCAGGTCTAGTATATTGTCCCCTCTTGTGGGAGTGGTGACTAGTTGTTCCATAGCATTTGAGTTTATAATTTCCAGGAATCTTTGAGCTAAGGTGCTGGGGCTTGAGTAGTGCTTCCAGTCAATGTTTGGGTAGTTGAAGTCGCCCAATATAATGGTGTTTGGAGAGATCTTCATGTTCTCCAATGTTTTCAGGAAAGTCAAATGGGATTCCTGACTTTGAGAGGGTGGTCTGTAGGATGCTATAAACTGAAAAGCAGTCTTGCTCACTGTTAGTTGCACATGATGGTGTCCGATACTTCGTGCAATGCCACTAACCTGGAGGTGTGGATATCCTTGATAAATATGGAAACTCCCCCTCCTTTTGTGGTTCGGTCCGGGTTTTGGGGCCGAAAAGCATGATATGAGGTATAGCCTGGTAGTGCTGGGGTGCTCTCTGGAGCCTTGAACCAGGTTTCTGTCACTGCACAGATATTGATGTTCTCCATACTGAGGAGAGCTTCGAGTGCATGCATATTGAGGTTAAGACTTCTGGCGTTTAGCAGCATTACCCTTAGTTTCTTGTTCCTTGTGCTGTCTATGGGAGTGGGTTTGACTTTTGAGCCTTACCTAAAAAAGGCACTATGGGGGTGGCAAGAGCCTTTGCCAATATCCGAAAGCCCAGTGGTGACAGGTGCAAGCCGTCCCTAGGGAAGCAACATGGCTTGTCGAGCATGTCATCCCAGGCTGACAGACACTGGATCCCCTTTGAATGACACCAAAATTTTAGCCAATTGTTAAAATCGATCATTTTGTCTTTGTACTGTGGCATCATTCTAGGTGAGGGTAAGATGCTGCTCAAGGTCAGGGTCATACCAGCCTGGGCTACATGATCAGAGAGCTCCTCTATGTCTCTTTTCATATAGTCCAGAGAGGTACATCTCAGGTCATTCACACCAGCATATACAATGACTGAGTCATATTTGTATTTGCTTTGGAGTGACCTGAGTGCTTGCGTTATGTGTCGGATCCTAGCACCTGACAGGCAGCTCACTGTGACCTTCTCTTTATTCAGCCTGGTGAGCGGGACGTCAGTGTGTCTGACAATAGAGTCACCTATAACAAGAGTATCAGGTGTGTTATTCAGCCTTAAGGGCTGTGGCTGCTTGGCACACTGACTTTGTGGGTTATGTGTTGTGTGTGTTTTGTTTTGAGGTAGCATTTGCTTGGATGTCTGCTTTGGAGGTCTCTGTTGCTTAGGTAGATTTTTATTTAGAGCCTCCAAGTATGTTTTTGTGTATTTATGTGTTTGGTTCGCTGATGTGGTGGGACTATGGGATACTGGAATTGTGTTGTGTGAGGTTACCTTCTCCTCCTGACTGGTTTCACCAGTTTTGAGATGAGAGAGCTCAGCCTCTAGTTTGGCTAAATAGTTGCATCTCTCACATATATTTGAACCTGTTTGTAGGAGGAGAGGGTTGTCCGTGTACATGAGACAGTTGTAACATTGCCTCAAAATTCCCAGATTCACCAGCTGGACTGGAGAGGAAACCATTGACTGACCTTTGGACATGCTAGAGTAATAGGGAAACTGAATTTAAGACGGACCAATAGAGGACAGGGTAATCGTAGAGAGTATAAGAGTAAGTAGTGCTTATGGTTTAATAGTGCTAACTTGTAGGATTACTTAATTGGACCAGTGAAGGGCCTTAGAATGAGAATATGGTGTTTAAATTGAGAGATAGAGCAGTTCTAAGGGAAAAAGTGAAGAGCAGACTTTGTGGAGCCAGAAATAGTTTAAACCCAATTAGGCGGTGCTGCCCGCTGTTGTGCTATGCTCAAAAACACGCAAAACCACGCAAAAGAGGGTTTTAAGAGAGGAAGATGAAGAAGTTTTGGAATTGACCCAAAATGGCCAATAAAATTACAGTTTCAAGTCAGTAACCACTCCCACAGGGGTAGGCAGGCTGCTCAATGTTTTTCACTGCCACTGATCAACAGAGAGACTTTCCTTTAGCCCAAGCAAAAAATGGCCTCACAGAAACTTACAAACAGTTCAAGAACAGCAAGCCTGTAACTGAACTTTTTTAAATCTCAGAAAAGTGGGAAAAAAGCAAGATTTTTTTTTTTGTTTTTTTGTTTTTTCAGAGATAGCAGAGGTTAACAAGTATCAACAAGTTATAACAGTGCAGTAAATGACCCCACATAAGAGTGCTAGGCCGAAGACAGATAAAATGCAAGTTTTGAGAAAAAAACGATTTTAAAAATAAGTGCAAACAGGAAATTCAGTAAACAGCTCGAGGTTGTGCTCTAAATACAGTTACTAATGCAGAAATGTACAATACACAATAACAGGATACATATGGCTTGTAGTCACGGGACACTGTAACAGCATGATAGCTAATCGAAATGGAAGAGCTACTCAATTAACAATGCACAAAGGACATGTAATAGCTTCACAGGTTCATAATGAGGTACTATGCTGTCTGGAAAGTCTATGTGTAAGCCCAACTACAGTGTTTACACCAGTGGCACCTCTCTAGGGTAGTGTCCTGTCTGTGAACAGCAGAGCCATGTGTTACCTGCACCTCTGTACAGTACAGCTACTGCAGTGATCCCTGGTGTATCAGTGTGACTGCCTACAGAGTCACCTATGACCGGTGTGGGTAGTGTCCTGTCTGTGAACAGCAGAGCCATGTGTTAACTGCACCTCTGTACAGTACAGCCACTGCAGTGATCCCTGGTGTATCAGTGTGACTGCCTACAGAGTCACCTATGACTGGTCTGTTGGGTATGCTATAACACCCTATTGGCTCTAGTTGATGGGCACACATGAGTCTGTGGGCTATAAGTAATTGTTGTTGTGTTTGGTAATGGGGGCTGCCTCTGGTGTCTACACAGAGTATGGAGAGGTTCTGCAAATGTCGTACTCATACTATGTGTGGCCTGTGGTGGTGGTGGAGATCTAGTGAGACTATGTGATGAGTGGGGTGTGTTGCAAATGTTAAATGTCCCCACATGAATGTCAGGTTCAGTCTGGGTTGGTGAGAGCATTACCCCCAGCATGGCTACATATGTGCATCTCCCACAGGCTGTAGTGTCATATGTTGGGAGGTGAGCATTGACTGTGTACATGAGACTATTGCTCTATTGCCACATGTTTGCCATATTCATCATATAGACAGGCAATAGCACTGGTAAGTGACACTTGGACATGCCTGTATATTCAACCATGTCTCACAAGATATGTGAGTTATGTGTGTACAACAGATGTTGTACTGTAAGCAAGCTGGAAATGTAAGGACAGACAGTGTACTTGTAAGAAATGAGTTGGAATGGGTGCTATAGTAATTAGTAGCTCATGAAGTGCTTATATCTTCTGAACAAGTGCTGAGCATGAATATGCAATACAGATAGGGTGTTGGATAATATCAACCCACTGCAACCCACAAGTGGAGACAACAGTCATAATTGGAAGCACTGCACTATTACCCTGCTGAGTATGGTCCGCAAGTCTATGAACCTTTATCAACGTAGATGTTAGCAGTACAGAAGTAGTTGACAGTACAGATTATTTCTCCCCCTATAGAACCCACCATTGTCTTAATCTTAAACAACGTGGATGGTTAGAACTACAAAACCAACTATGATACAATCAACTTGTAATAACACAAAAAATTCTGTACCACCCTACTAATACTCCTATCCTCTCTAACCTGATCTCCCTATACAAAAATCTTACAACACTATGCTCAGATAGTAAGTTACTTATTGCCAACAATAAATCCAACAACAAAGCTGGTGACTCACTCTTTACCAATGTCATAGGCAGAATCTGGAACAACCTTCATAAAACACTTAACTCTCTCTCATCTACTCCACTCTTTAAGAAACACCTCAAACTTCATCTAAAAACACATTGGCTTTGTCCCTGCTCAAAGCCTGACTAAACATTCTTATCCTCCTTTCTCTTCCCCTTTTCCCCAGCCTCCTGGGATACTGCCCAACAGTTTTTAATTATTATAAGCTAACTCTTTAACACTATTTATTCCAGCCTACTCTTTTTCTCCCTCCTTACTAAGTGATTGTTAAATTGTTTTTCAGATATTGTATAAACTTGTGATGATTGTACCAGATAATTCATGGCTTGTTGTTGCTTTAACCTACACCAAGACTCTGTTACATTGATCCCACTAATAACTTGTACTCTCTTTACAAACATGTTTTGCTTATAATGTATCTTAAGCTTGTTTTTTTTTTTAACTATTGTATGTAGTAATCTTCTCATACTTGGAGCTTTTCTCCCCGGGCCTCTACTGAAAATGGATATGTATCCAGCTCGACTAGCCTGGTCAAAAAATATAAAATAAAAATAAATAAATAAAAATTTCACACTGCATAGCATACCTGTGACAGGTCATAGGACATCATCACCCATACCGTGTTCCAGCTACACTGAGTATACTAGATGTACCTTTGTTTGTCAAAGGAGTGTTCTACCAGTGGCCTGTTGACAGAAGCAACACTACAAAAGGTGTCTGAGTGACATGTGCATATCACACCAGTGGCAGCTACAGTAAAACAGGGTTACTGTCGTGTACTTCCTCCCTCATTGTAGCCCATACCACACAGACAAATGGGAGGCATCTGTGTATGTAAGGATGTGAATGGCCATGACCTAGGAGCAATAGCTGTCTCAGTGTTGTGGACAACATACAGAATGGGCTTTGTGGGTGAGGTGTGTGACATATGTGCACAATCTGACAGCTGATAATAGTATTGTCACCGCTAGGTGAATAACCCTGTACCCATTAACTACCACCTAGGCAGCGGTCAAAATTATGGACACTGTGTAAGGGATGGTGCTGTGCAGTTCACCTCCCTGAGTTGGTGACGTCTCCAGGCCTATTAGGTAGTCATACGAGGCATCCATGTCATGACAGGCTGCCATCCATGAGCATGGAGATCATTGGACAGGCATACTCAGCACTCGGGTGACCAATATCGGATCACATATCACCTTTAAGGGGTATTGGCCATGTGTGGATGGGCGATACCAGCCTTCACAATCCTCACCTCCACTATGCAGCATGCTGGCTACCTTGCATAAAGACATGTGCTACACTGTGATGTTGGACATGCTACACATACATATCCTGATCTAAAAGACATACGTCATGGACAGCCACTGTCCTACTACAAGGATCTCCACATGCTGGACAGATTCCTGTGCCATACATGTTACATACTCCTGCCATACCATGCAACCCTGTCCATCAAAGCTGCACATGTCATCTCTGTCATACATGGTGCGATGACCGCATGGTAGATGTATTATTAACTGTCTGGATCAGTAATGTGGCACTGATGCACCGCACGGTGGCAAAATGGCTGTCAGATACAGCTAGAAAACCTTGCCCGTACATGCTATAGTTGATAACCATCCCTACGAATGACGTCCGGCTAGCCGTTGTCCCATGTCTATCACATGTGCAACACAGGCAATACATGGCAGGATGTTGAACTGCTGTACAGTGCCGTGTAGATGTATATGGCAAAACACATGCATGTAGAGGTTTCCATGCATATGTGTGCATTGTCACTGCTCATGTCCATTAAAGCAGTGTATGTGTTGATATGTGACATATACACAGCATCAAGGTTAACAGCATTACTGTGGACACATCCAGGCATGTGCTGATAGGTAAGAACACCAGTACAGGCAAACAGACATGCCCACATCAAGACAGCATTCACATGGAGTATGAACAATGTAATGAGGTGACACACATATATGGTGATGATATCCAATGCATAACGGGTGGTACATGTGTGTGACATAAACATGTCAGTCATGTCAGTGTTATGACGATTTACAAAGATAACTGTTCAGATGTACTAGATTTAATACAAATGTATGTGCAGCTGTATCTCTGTACATCTTTGTGATACTGTGACCTGTCGCCATCATTATGTCTACCAGATAATTCCTTGTTCATGCCTGCCAGTGTATAGCCACCTGGAGGATGATGCCTTCATCCCGTACCTCCATGAGAACTATGAGGTGTTGTTCAGCCATGTGCCACAGCATGCCCAGAAATGTGATGACCTGTGGCAGGACCTTTGCAGGAGGGTTAATGATGTGGGTGGCCATAACTGCACCTACCAGCAGGTGCACAGACACTGCATGGACCTGATACGACATGCAAAACAGCGTGCCAATGCAATCGCCAGGGAACAAGGTGGAACAGGTGGTGGGCCATCAACCCAGTCCCCACTCACACCCACTGAGGAGCTACTGGCCAGCCTGGGGACACCCTCAGAACAGCATCCACAAACACTAGCTGCCATCGTGGAGGTGGGTGTCTCCCAACCAATGAGCCTGGCGTTGCCTGGTAAGTCACTACTGCACATATGACTATTATATCCCATTTAGTTGCATGTGTCACTGTACAATATGTAATGTAACATCATATGCAAGGTATGTTTACACACATGCCACATACTACAGTATGCTACCCTGTGTATGCACACATGTGCATACTATATGCTATAGTACAGGTGAATGTGTTAACATGCACAGTGCACCCTGTGGCTGTCATACCATCATGTAATGTTCAAACTGCTGTGTCACCCCTATACAGGTACCTCTGGCATGCCACACAGACATCAGTCCGTTGCAGGTGAGACAGTTATCAGTATCAGGCATGTTAATGCATATATCTATATGCCATGTGACCAGTTAACACATGTACACATAATGTATGGCCCAGTCATGATATACAGGTCACATCTGTCATCATTCACACTGGCTACCCATGTGCAATATATACAAACTAAATGAAACACCAACATGAAACCACAGTATCTGACATTGCTAGATGTGTGGACAGCTGTGCATACAATGGTGGAGGTGTTCAATGTAGGCATGTGTACTATACAATGGAACAACACATGTGTGGTACGCAAACAGTACCACACAGTGAGCTGGTATATGGGCAGCCCACAGGAGTCACCATTGTGTAATATGCCCCTGCAATGGGTGCACACATTGTGATGTGCCATCTGACATGTCCCAGACATGTAGTGTTCCGGCTGCAATATTGTCTCACTATCCCATAATACATACCCCACATATCAAACATACAACCCGTTGTCTGCATAGCCCTGTGGACAGTGACATATCTGACATCTATGGGTGTATGTCATATGGGACAACACAGACAAGTGAGATAGACAGCCATCACAAACATTTGGCCAAGACATGTTCCAACATGGCCATGGAGGATGGCCAGAGACATGTAGCCACACAGTAGTTGTGATGTGTATACACCCTGTTGCACATTGTCCACACATTGCCCAACTATAGCCTTAGTTGACTGATTATATAGTTGATGTGGAACACTGGACATCCTAAAAGCCTGTGCACAACTAGTGGAGGTGTCACTTAATTCGACCGTATAAGATGTGTTGAACATCACGACTGTGTCATAGCATGACAGTAGTCACCTCTACAGCTTCCACAGACATTGACACCACATCAGGCCACATATACCGTACATTTCCCTTGCTGCTGTAAGACATCACTGTCAGCTGTGCACCTCGTGTGTGTGGTACATTAATGTCATGTCGGACATGGTGTATTGACAAGTCTGCCATGTGTGGACATGGTTGCCAGGCAGCTAAGACTTTGTAGTAGTTGTGCAGGGGTGTCATCCGTAGGTCTTCCAGTGACCTGTCACATGATACAGCATGGTTTAGTGTGTATACACCTCAGCGATGTGGGTCACAATCCACAGTTATGTAATGAGTATGCACGCAGTTATGGCTATGCACTGTGTGCGTATTACACACAATATAGCAATATAGACACCTCATGATGCCATGCAATGGCACAGTGTCTGTACTTCACACTTTATAGCAATGTAGATGCCTCACACTACCCTTCAATGCTCATGCACATTTGCTAAAAGTGCATTCTATCTGTAGGGCATAGAGACAAAACTGCAATGTGATAACCATTACAATGCTGTACATGTGTCAGGACACCATTGTGTCAGACATGTATGCATGTCAATGCACACGTCAGCAGATTACATGTCAAGGTCACTTCAGCCATGTGTACTGTTAACCTGTGCTGGTCCACATGGTCTATCACAGGGATGCATGCTTACTACCATGATTGTGTGAACTGCATGGCTACTGATATGACACCTGCTTGCTGTTGTGTGCAACCCAGGGAGGTATGCTAACTACCACTATTAATGTCTGAGCTGCATGCCGTCTGCTGTATCACATGCATGCTGCATGCCGTCTGTTAAATCACATGGATGGTGTGTCTGTATGTCCGTGTGTCTGTGTGTCTGTGTGTCTGTGTGTGTCTATTGTAATGTAGAGTCTTTCTTTGCATTCACAGGTGATGTAGGTGCGTTACCCTCCTGAGGTCCATCTGATGTTAGTGTCCCCACAGATACTAGCAGTGATGAACATATGCATGAGGTACAGGCAGGGTTGTCAGGGGCTGAATCTGTATCAATGGTTGCCATCCCAGCTATGTCCCCCTCTTCCCCGCACAAAGTTCTCATGCCAACACATACCACATCACCAGTGGCCATAGAGGAAGGACAGTCAGTGTGTGTTAGCTTGGAACAGGAATGTGTGGTGGCTACAGAAGGTGTGTCTCCACACCATGGTGTCAGTGTAATGACTGCAGATGTGCCACACAGGCATGTGGCCAGTGCTGCTTGTAGGAGGACCTCTGGCAGACATGAACCTGCAGGACAGAGCGCAGCAGCTGGTGTCAGCAGACGCATGTTCCAGACTGTAATGGCGGCACAGGCACATGCTGAACGGCAGAACACAAAATGGCAGAGGCTTCAGAGGGCTGCTATCCGTACTCTAAATTACAACATCCAGGCATTGGCAAATGCTCAACAGCAGATTGCTGATGTTCTGGACAGGCGATTGGGTGACATGGTTGGAATCCTTGACCATGGCATGGCAATCCGTGAGCGTGAGCTGTCTGTGCTGGAACATCTAGTAGGAGTGAGGCGTAGGCCACGTGGATGTAGGCCAGCTACACCACCTAGTGCAGGTCAATGTGAACGAGCCACCTCACATGCCTGCTCCCATAGTGCCGGTAGCAGTAGCAGTGCAGCTGGTGCTGCGCTGTCCACACCAGGACACAGCAGGCCACGTGGACGTGGCCCTGGATGTTCCCAGCAGGGACACAGTTCCAGTGGACAAGTGTCATCGGACAGTAGCCAATCTGTACCTCCGCCTGGTAGTGCCCGTGCAACCCCTGGAAGGCACAGATCACGTGGCCGTGGCTGGACACAATGAGCTGCACATCGTGGTCTGTACAATCTGGAGCTGTCAATAATACCCCTGTGTAGGCCTGAAAAAAGGCAAAACTGTGTGCACACATACACGCACACAGCAGAAACATCTGTAGGGCACTGTAACACCCACATGCATAATGACCACACATGTCCAATCAGATCACTGGACCTTACCCACACATATGATGTCATCCACTGGTGCAGCCTATGCCCCTGGCAAACATTATCACCCTGTGCATATGATGATGCCTGTGCTGCATCCCTGTCATCATCATCGGTGCAGGGACATGCTCATATGGTCTGATGCACAGGATGAACAGAATAATGAGATAAGTGTATATTACATTAGTTGTGTACTGATGATATGCACCAGACATACCATGTAGTAAGGTTTATAATGCATTGTTATATGTTCACAGTATGTGTCTTGGTAACAACGGTAACAGCATGTTGGTAATTATGCCCTGCTTCCTCCTTAAGGTCTAATTACATGTGCCATTACGTTACAGTGTTTGCAGTTGGAGTGCATTGTTGTATGTTCACAGTATGTGTCTTGGTAACAACAGTAACAGCATGTTGGTAATGATGCCCTGCTTCCCTCCTTAAGGTCTACTTGAATGTGCCAATAAGTAGCAGTGTTTGCAGTTTCACATGTGTAAATGTGGAGTACTCACAGGCATGTATGGCAATTCCATCATGCTATACGTAGCCTCAACCTCACTCTTAGAAAGGCTACCATTCCACAGATGTCCACACATCTACTGATCTAGAAGCATGTGGGCTGTTTAATAGGCTACAGTGGCTAGAGACGTGACATCCATACCTGGTCACATCACAGGTATGGGGACATGGTGCAGGGTGTTTACACAGCAGTCTGGCCGATGATAACGTTAGAGGCCACTTTATAGCATGAGACCTCACTGTGTAGCAGTAATACCCAGGATGAGAACACACGTAGATATACACAGAAACACACAGTAACATGCCCACACTCACGGGGTCAACAACACTATAATGCACACTCGATAGTGTTGAGGTGAGGACCCCTGCCTGTGTGGTAATCACCCTCACAGTACTGTGCACCCACACAATGCGACACATAGATTGGACATATACAGGTAGCCAGTAAGGCTGAGACCGATGGCATCAACAGGGTAGTAGACTGCATCACCATGAGGGGTTAGGGATCCTGTCTGTTCTGTATGGTAGCATACACCCTCACTCCATGCACCAGACAGCCATACATACATACACACACACACTGTGGAGTCCACAAATGTCATTCACATACAGATAGCTGACATGTGTGTGATACACACACCACCCCTGCCTACGTCATGCTTTCTACACTGCAGTATGTACAGACCTCTACAACAGTGTACAGGGGTGTGCAACAATTGGGAAGTATTCCCCACCATACGTGGCATATATGGTCACACAAGCAAACACACATGGCAGTACTGTGAATGTACACCTGCTATATGATGATACGTCTGACAGACATGCAGCAGTATTGGCTGCATTATGTGTACTAACTCTACCTTCGGCAATTGTGCTGCTATATGCACACGGGAGGATGTAAGTGTTATAGGTGTCAAGTGATTTATAGTCAGTAACACCCTGACCGCTGTGTAGGTTGTATGTCTTCACCTTCAAGTAACAGTAACATAGCGTACTGTTTGCACATGTAATGGTAGGACAGCTTGTGACACACCTGTGTGCCGTCTTCGGCAAACATCCATCTGCAAAGGTGGATCACAACTTTATGTACACACATCCATCCATACCTGATGTACATCCTATCGTACTGTCAGTATTTCCCCATATACAGGTGTCAATGATGGGGCTGCATTGCAACTGCATGTTATAGTTAGGCACAGATGAATTACATACATCAGCTACTGTGCATGCATGGTAGCTGCATGCACACCACTACATGTACATGTGTGTTGGCCCTACATGCCTGTCATGTAGCCATGTTTGTATGCATTGCAATTGGTGGACATGTGTGATGACATACATAACACATGGACTGTTGTATGAGATGATGGTTGTCATGGGTAACTAGTACAGAGGGAATGTTACCTTGGTCAACATTGCTACCTTATGTACTGTTAGCATTCAACAGCCATGGACCTACCTTCCATGTGCATGTGTGTGATTGCTGTAGCCACTTGTCTGCAAGGAGGACAGCAAAAGCTATGCTATGTACATATGTGTTGTGTGTGTGTGTGGTCCATGTACATATCCACTGCAATTACGTGTATGTCATATCCAAACATGAGTGTTCTTTGGTGTACAGTGACAGTCATCTGTTACAGCTGTGTAAGACCCAGGGCCCTTGTTATGTGTAGAGCCGACCTGGTTATGAACAGTGGTATCATTGCATTGCATAACACATGATGGAACCCTGTCAGTACATGTGTAGTCTGCACAGCTGCTGTAGACCTATGTACAGTCCACTGGTCATGAGTCACATGGTGTTGTAGTAATGTATGGATGTGTGTTGCTTGTCCAAGGACATGGTGATGTCTGAGGGCTACATAGTAGAATGCGGCATTTACCACTGTGATCTGCACCTGAGACATCTGTGATGGCTCTTGAGTGTGTACTGCTCAGTATTTATTTACTTTATTTTTTATTTATTTTACATTTGTTGACCGGGCTAGTCTAACTGGATACATGTCCATTTTCAGTAGAGGCCCGGGGAGAAAAGCTCCAGACACAACATTATACACAATACACAATAACGATATATATTGGAATTACATTAGCAATTTTTAGAGTATAGAGAGAAAAGAAAAAAAAATAAATTGATCAAGCAAAGAAAAAGAAATAGTATTTTTTTTTTTTTTTTTTTTTTTTTTTTGGATGAGACTACTCATTCGTAATATTTGGGGTAGTTAGTTAGAAGGAATAATATGCTTGTAAATATTAAAATTATATGCAAACCTTTGTAATCAGGTTTGCATGTGAGTGACCTTCATGTACATGGGGACAGTAACACCAAACTGTGCCCTTCCATGTTTAGAATCCGTGTGCATGCAAGACAGCCCTTCGCTACTACTAAGTGTGTGAGCATGCCCAGTACTCCACTGTGTAGATGGACACACAGTACATTCCAAACTGTTCCCTTCCATGTTTAGAATCCGTGTGCATGCAAGACAGCCTTTCACTACTACTAAGTGTGTGAACATGCCCAGTACGCCGTTGTGTAGATGGACACACAGTACATTCCACACGGACATGTGATACTAAGTGTGTGAGCATGCCCAGTGACACCTTGTGTCTGTTATGTGCCTCTGTGTATGGGCATGGCCATTGATATCCTGTATAGCGATGGTGGTCATCCAGGCAACAGATGTCCATACCCCACATCAGGATGGATTCCTACATTGAACACACTGGTTGACTATCTTGAAGGGTGTACTGTCTGTGGCGCGTCACGTATCTATGTAGTGCTGTGATAGTGCTCTGTAGAAAGGCAGTTGTCCCGCTCACACCACTGCCGTGTGTTTGTCTACGTCTACCTTGGGACAGTAATATGCTTTTAGACTGCTCACTCTCTATACATTCCCTATTGGCATCTTTGCCTTTGCGGATGATGTCATCCACCTAGAAGTATGCCTCTGGGAGTGCTGTGTTCCAGTAATCTCGGTAGCGTGTTCTGTAATTGCATAATGCTGTAGTGTGATAATGTAGTTAGGTGCATGTTCGACTCCCAGCCCTGCCAAGTGTGTGTGTGTGTGTGTGTGTGTGTGTGTGTGTGTGTGTGTGTGTGTGTGTGTGTGTGTGTGTGTGTGTGTGTGTTTTCAGCTGCCTGGGGACAGAGATGGCTCACTCCCCATACATTCCCTATCAGCGTCTTTGCCTTAGCGGATTATGTCATCCACCTAGAAGTATGCCTCTGGGAGTGCTGTGTTCCAGTAATCTCAGTAGTGCGTTCTGTAACTGCGTAATGCTGTAGTGTGATAAGGTAGTTAGGTGTATGTTTGACCCACAACCCTGCCAAGTGTGTTTGTGTATGTCTGTGTGTGTGTGTTTTCAGCTGCCTGGGGACAGAGTAATGCTTTTAGATGGCTCACTCCCCATACATTCCCTATCGGCGTCTTTGCCTTTGTGGATGATGTCATCCACCTAGAAGTATGCCTCTGGGAGTGCTGTGTTCCAGTAATCTCGGTAGCGCGTTATGTAACTGCGTAATGCTGTAGTGTTATAAGGTAGTTAGGTGTATGTTCAACTCCCAGCCCTGCCAAGTGTATGTGTCTATGTGTGTATTTCCAGCTGCCTGGGGACAGAGTAATGCTTTTAGATGACTCACTCCACATACATTCCCTATCGGCATATTTGCCTTTGTGGATGATGTCATCCACCTAGAAGTATGCCTCTGGGAGTGCTGTGTTCCAGTAATCTCGGTAGCACGTTCTGTAACTGCGTAATGCTGTAGTGTGATAAGGTAGTTAGGTGTATGTTCAACTCCCAGCCCTTTTAAGTGTGTGTATGTGTGTGTGTGTGTGGTGTGTGTGTTTCCAGCTGCCTGGGGACAGAGTAATGCTTTTAGATGGCTCACACCCCATACATTCCCTATCGGCATCTTTGCCTCTGCAGATGATGTCATCCACCTAGAAGTATGCCTCTGGGAGTGCTGTGTACCAGTAATTTTGGTAGCGCATTCTGTAACTGCGTAATGCTGTAGTGTGATAAGGTAGTTAGGTGTATGTTTGACTCCCAACCCTGCCAAGTGTGTTTGTGTATGTCTGTGTGTGTGTGTTCCCAGCTGCCTGGGGACAGAGTAATGCTTTTAGACGGCTCACTCCCCATACATTCCCTATCAGCATCTTTGCCTTTGCGGATGATGTCATCCACCTAGAAGTATGCCTCTGGGAGTGCTGTGTTCCAGTAATCTCGGTAGCGCGTTATGTAACTGCGTAATGCTGTAGTGTTATAAGGTAGTTAGGTGTATGTTCAACTCCCAGCCCTGCCAAGTGTATGTGTCTGTGTGTGTATTTCCAGCTGCCTGGGGACAGAGTAATGCTTTTAGATGACTCACTCCACATACATTCCCTATCGGCATCTTTGCCTTTGTGGATGATGTCATCCACCTAGAAGTATGCCTCTGGGAGTGCTGTGTTCCAGTAATCTCGGTAGCACGTTCTGTAACTGCGTAATGCTGTAGTGTGATAAGGTAGTTAGGTGTATGTTCAACTCCCAGCCCTTTTAAGTGTGTGTGTGTGTGTGTGTGTGTGTGTGTGTGTGTGTGTGTGTGTGTGTGTGTGTGTGTGTTTCCAGCTGCCTGGGGACAGAGTAATGCTTTTAGATGGCTCACACCCCATACATTCCCTATCGGCATCTTTGCCTCTGCAGATGATGTCATCCACCTAGAAGTATGCCTCTGGGAGTGCTGTGTACCAGTAATTTTGGTAGCGCATTCTGTAACTGCGTAATGCTGTAGTGTGATAAGGTAGTTAGGTGTATGTTTGACTCCCAACCCTGCCAAGTGTGTTTGTGTATGTCTGTGTGTGTGTGTTCCCAGCTGCCTGGGGACAGAGTCATGCTTTTAGACGGCTCACTCCCCATACATTCCCTATCAGCATCTTTGCCTTTGCGGATGATGTCATCCACCTAGAAGTATGCCTCTGGGAGTGCTGTGTTCCAGTAATCCCAGTAGCGCGTTCTGTAACTGCGTAATACTGTAGTGTGATAAGGTAGTTAGGTGTATGTTCGACTCCCAGCTCTGCCAAGTGTGTGTGTGTGCGTGTGTTTCCAGCTGCCAGGGGACAGAGTAATGCTTTTAGATGGCTCACTCCCCATACATTCCCTATCGGCGGCTTTGCCTCTGCGGATGATGTCATCCACTTAGAAGTATGCCTCTGGGAGTGCTGTGCTCCAGTAATCTCGACAGCGTGTTCTTTAACTGCGTAATGCTGTAGTGTGATAAGGTAGTTAGGTGTAAGTTCAACTCCTAGCCCTGCCAAGTGTGTGTCTGTATATGTGTATGTGTGTGTTTCCAGCTGCCTGGGGACAGAGTAATGCTTTTAGACAGCTCACACCCCATACAATCCCTATCGGCGTCATTGCCTTTGCTGATGTCATCCACCTAGAAGTCTGCCTGTGGGAGTGCGGTGATGCTGAAACTCATTAGCGCATTTTGTTACTGCATAATGCTATAGTGTGGTAGACTAGACAGGCAGGTGCTCAGTTCCAAGGCATGGCAGGTGTGTGTGTTTGGCAGTCATACCGTATGTGTTGGTATCTGTGGGTGGCTAGCTGCGGGATGTGTTCAGTGTGTTTTGTTGCTGACCTATATAGTGTCCACAGCCTGCATATTCTGCCAAGACACTGGGTTGTCAACACATACATTCGCCAATAGGTCTGGTGAGTAAATGTCAGCAGCCCTACTCTTACCCTTGATACTGTCTGACCCGTGTGACGCAACAAAACACACGTGCCTTGATTGTAACAAAACTACATGTTGCAGGTGGCACATGTAGTTTCCTTTTCATTCCTGTTTAATGCTTTGCTGTCATGTGGTCCACTGTTGTGATATAAATGCAATATCTACATATGTGTGTACATGTATATGTGTGTATGTGTATATATATATATATATATATATATATATATATATATATATATATATATATATATATATATATATATGCCCATGTATATATGTATACAAATAATATATATGATATATGTAGATACAGAGATAGACATAGATGTGAACATATATGTCTGGGGACATCAGCACTATTGAATGTTTGTGCCGGATGATCTGTATGTGATAACCTGGGATCTATGTATATCTGCCATGGCGTGGTGATAACGCACATCATCTGTTGTATGCAGGGTCATGGGTTGTAGTCATGTAGACACCGGTTATGTTGTTGCTGGGAAGACCATGGGACATCGAATATGGTGATAGTAAGGCACCTTTGCCAGTTGTGTACAGATCTGAGTGACACTGATTAGTGGTTATTCATTTGGAGGTTTGGTATGGGTCATATAACTATTCATTAGAAGACTATACTATGCAGATGAGGATGACAATAGTGTATCCCATTTATCACCAGGGTGTGATGCAGGTCCCTGGAGTGTATGTGTGTAGTCAGCTGGGTGCAGGGCTCGAATATAGTTGACAGCATGGGAGGGGGGTCAGGTGTACTGTAAGTACATTGCAGAACTGTGCCTCGGGAGTGCTTCTGCCTTTGCACGCCTAAGCTAGGGGTGTGTCTATACCTGCCTGGTGACATTGGGAGGGATGACAGCAGTGGTGGGGTTGCTAAGGTGTACAGGCTGCACAAACAGGTGTTGATCAGCACAATCAGCAGATGACATGGCCAGCCCACACCTGAACAGTATGGTAATGAGAGCAAGCAGCATATGCACAGGTTTCTTCCGCACTCTACACCACAGGTGTACACCTGCAGGGACATTTCACGACACAGTCTAACCAAATGAGAAGGGCTGCAGCAGGCAACATATACCAACATGTGCAGGAGGCTGGGGCAGTGAGGATATGTATGCTGCCAAACAACCCTTACTGGGGTGACATAAGACTTTATAGACCCATGGTGACTTACCAGGAGCTACATGGGCTGGGGATGGTGGAGAACTATGGGGTGGACAGAGACCACCTACAGTGGCTTGTTGACCTGTGCCTGCCACACCTGACACATCAAACAGGCTGAGGGAAACCCATCACAGTGGATACCACGGTATGTGTTGGCCTAGGTGTACTAGC
Organism: Protopterus annectens; assembly: GCF_019279795.1. Taxonomy (NCBI): domain Eukaryota; kingdom Metazoa; phylum Chordata; order Ceratodontiformes; family Protopteridae; genus Protopterus; species Protopterus annectens. Next base: position 32,102,826 of record NC_056742.1, on the reverse strand, counting down.
CACAGGTACCTCACACAGCACAACTGGGGATATCATGGGTATCTCACAGGCATCTGCATCCAGGGTATTGCTCCAGTTCACAGACGCCATGTCAACACATGCTAGTGAGCACGTACATGTCCTCACGACATGTGATTAGTAGACCAGCAATATGCATCAGTTCAACCACATGGATGACTACCCTGGGGTACTGGGTGCTATAGCCTGCACACACATACACATGGAAGCACCACCCGGTGAGCGGGGTAGGGCCTACAGTCACTGCAGGGGCATACCCTCCAACAGCTAGGCCATATGCGATGGCCAGGGCATGAGATTGAATGTGTGTGCTGTCTGCCCTGGAAGCTATGATGATTCTGATATATGGCTTCTGACACAGCTGTACCACACCAATGCCAATATGGACATCCCCTACAGTCTCCTAGTGGGGAATGCTGGGTAAACACTGGTGTCATGGCTGATGACACCCATCAGCAATGCACACACACCTGAACACTCACACTATAATGAGGCAGATGCACAGGCCAGACATATAATTGTGCATGTGTTTGGGATGCTCAGTTCACGGTTCTGGTATCTGGTCACATCCAGTGGAGCCCTGCAGTATTCACTAGCTACATGCATACAAGTTGTTATGGTATTTGCTATGCTACACAATCTTATCCTGCAGTAAAAGTTGCAGCAGGAACAGCATGGAGCAGGGCCACACAGCCCAACACCACTACCAAGGCCTGTACAGGCACAGTGTGACTTGGTGAAGAAACTACCTGAGCAGGGCACAGTCAGTGAAAGCCCGTGCACAGTATGACCTGCCCTTGGCAAAGAGGCAACACAAGGCATATGCACTGACACAGTAGGTACCCACGGATTTCCCCTCTCTGACCCGCACACAGTACAATGGATGCCAAACATGACACTACCTGTGCTCGGCCATGTATAGGAGGTGCACTGTGGCATCCGACATAGGCAGCCCTCCAGCACTGTCCTCAAGTCTAGAATATACCTAGGGTATATCTATTGACCTAACAATTGGCAGTTGTATTAGAATGTGTATTTACCCATTGCTATGGTATGTATGTGAGCATACAAGTGACTGTGGTGGCCGAATGTTAGGGCAGCAGACAGTACACATCCATAGTGGCACCATGACCTCTGTAGCACATACGGGGGTCACGATGGTAGCCAGTAGTACACAGGGTGTCCTAACCCACTGCAGATTATGGGCTGACCATCATGTGTGTCCGTACAGCCCACACACATTCCATGCAGCTGGACAGATGTGGACCAATACAGACAAATGATATACAATGGCCTATGGATATGCCCAATGAATGACCCCAACCCCCTAAGACACACACACAGACTACAGCAGGCCAGGCAGTTTGATGTAGGTTGTGTAAGCTAGGATGTCCAACACCACTGTGCTGGTATTTAAAGCTGGGAACTGACGTACACTGGTATCCCTCCAACCAGCAATTTAGGTAGGTCCACACACTGACATGGAGTACCTGGCATACCTGTACAGTAGCAGCAGATGTGTACAACTGTCAGCTGTGCCCCCGTCCAACCTACACATGTGAGAGTCATGTGCGCCACCCACGGTGTTGTGTAGAACTGTGGTTGTGGTTGGATGTCCCCTCACACTATGCAGACATGTAGCAACTGTCAATGCCACATGACCATTAGCTACCCTGCAGACACAGCATGATACCTGTCTGTGTAGAACGGAGGGGTCAGCAACACAGTACTAACTATCTGGACATGTGACACATGCGATACAGTTGACCATACTTGGCAAGCTCACACACATGACGGTATGATGGTAATGTCGGTTGACAACATGCGTAACAGTCATACTGGGCATGCTTACACACTGAAACACAGGACGGCCAGGCATGCATACACCAGTGGTCCGGACATATCCGCCAGTACATTGCTATACTGTTGGATGACTGCGCTGTATGGTGTGTGCGTGTGGTCTATTGTCTGTGCATATGCCATGGTCTATTGTTAATTCACATGAGCTATGTGTGCAGGGTACTGCTACCAACATGTGAATAGGGTGGTTCTTTGTTTGTGGACAGACTAACACCTTTGGATACGGACTGGGTAAGGCACATTCCAGCAGGTGGGAGCAGTTGTGCATGGGTTTGCACAGTGTTAAGCACTGCTGACCTCTGGTCACAGCACTTTATACCCGTTTAGACACCACATTTCTTTGACAGTGCACTACTGGCATACTGGCAGATGAACACACTTACAGCCACTCGCTCACCGACATTTCTGCTTACATTTGTCACTCACGCTGGGTGTGTGCGATCCCTTGTGATGCGTATTACATCAGACTACATGACTACAGTATCGAGTATGTGTAACCATTTGGCGACGGCAGGCGTTCGACTGTACGGACTTGGTGGCCTGTCCAGTGATGTAATCATATTACATGAGTGTTCCTCATATGATCTGCTCCCATCTGCCTGATACATGGGAACCGATACTCTGCAATGACATGTGACTATGATTATGTTAATGCAGCTGTTCGCCGAGTCATGCTACCGCATACCTACTGTACGTTTTCCACCTTTCAGATTGCACGATGGGAGACTGTAGGAGTGACACCTTTCCCACTTTGCATGGGACAGTCCCTCATTAGGCATATCTCATGTGACAATACCAGACCTCTCCAGCAATCGGGGACACATTTCTACAGAATCAGGGACAGGTCAAGAAAACATCAGGGACACTTTTACAAAAGTAGTGGTATCAACTTGAAACATTGAAAGAATTAGAGGATATGACTTAATACACATTTTCTGAAGTAAAAGAAGTTTATAACTCTTACTTATTGTCATTAGTCATTAAGTGTAATTCACCACCTTTCCTTCAAAAGTCACTAATTTTAGGAGGGATTAAGAGGGACAGAGTTAAACTTTCAGTCAAACTCAGGGACGTATCTGAAATTCAGGGACAGTTGAGAGGTATGGACAATACTCTAGCCATTGCAACTGTCCTGATTAGGGGACATTTTCTTGTTGTACGTGTCTGTACTGGTTGCTTGTTACAGGTCTTGTATACCTAACACGTCAATATGTTATATGTCGTAGCATAAGCAACTTTACTGCTGCTAGACTACGCTTTGATTTGTGCCGATATGTATATTTCTGTACTATGCATGGCTGTAGGTATGTTCTGCCCTGGTACGTCTGACATTTCTACAGAACAGGTTCCACTTTGGCCATTCAGAATGGTGGCGGCCCTATAGACCCTATATGTAGAGCTATCACATGTGTCAAGGCAACACATACCCACAGCCAGTAGTAAACTGATGACTTCCACGGTTTGCATACGTTAAGGTTATTCATGTAGCATTATAATTGATAACACTGTTTCCTATTACATGTAGCTGTTTCTGATACAACAAATTAATTTCTGACACCACTACACACACTATATAGCCTCCTTTCCCGAACTCACAGGGCATGTGCCATAACTGTCATTTTGCAGGACACAACTGCCCAGACGGGTGTGTCCCTCACAGGCGTACGGGTGTTGAATCACTTCTATTATGCTATCATCTACCTAAGGTGGTCAGCAAATTATGCAGTTTCCATCTCTAGCAGAACTCACATACCAATGGGTGTGAATGAACACTGTATCAGGAACAACGCATAACAACCTGTGGGACACATTTAGATGATTGGTTCTATTAACCAGACACATTTACAGTTACAGAGCATATGTATTAATTCACGTCTGTCGAGGTACATGCTGTTTATAACTCATACATGTTGTCATGTGTCATTACCTGTATTCTGCCACCTGTCCACCTACTATCACTAGTTCTGGAAGTGTTTAGTTGGACTTTGTTACATTCTGATACATAACTATGGACGTCCATGCTAATTGGGTACATGGCACTGATTTGGTCTCTATGTATACCCCCGATGGTTTACAGACTATCCGGTAGATGTGCTCTTCAAGTTTGGGAGGTGTAGGCGTATGCTATGCCCACATAGGAATATTAATGACTTCCACTGGGTGGGCCTACTACATCTCTGCCAACCAGCACCTGCACACTTAAGCCCATTATTGCATACCCATGGTCCACCTACCTGGCACCCCTCCAGCAGTCATGACAAATACTTACTGCGAGCACAGCTGGGGTATGAGCACACTCCTACACATTGCCCACTCTCCCCATCTCGGGACACATGTCATAGGTTTTGTCAACCCATGTATTATCACACTTGCACAACCTACTGTTCTATGTACACCTACATCCTGCTCGTATTAGTGTCAGCAGATTCACACGTATCCTGAATTTTTGGCATAACAGCCATTATACACCTGATATCGCAGCCATGACATACCTTTACACATTGCCCTCTCCAGAGCATTGGGGCCATACACACATTTTGTACTGCCTTGTGTATTCACAGGCTCACCATCCATTCATATTTGCACTGGTGACTAGAACTTCCCTGGTGCTGTTCAAATATCAGACATAGCACAAGGACTGAGTTAGTCCAGATTTTAACATTCTACCTGTATTTACAGACGCAGGTGTTTGGGCACCTCTGACCACATTATTAGGTCGGCGCTGCATAATTTAGGGTGGGGAGTGGTTCCACTACATAGTGGGGGGGGGTCCACATGTTTCCCTTCCCATTTGACTATTTCATTCATTTAAAGATACAATGAATATTATTCTGGACATCAGTTATAAATTCACTACAGGTATGCAATAGTCCTGTCAACAGATGTGACGGTTGGTGTACTTATGTGTACGGACCTCTGTGATACTCAGGGACTCATTTCTACAGTGACAGGGACAAGGCTATGACAACTCAGGGACAATCATGGACACTTCTACCATATTAGTACTATTAATTTGGAACGTGTTAACAGATTCATAATACTACTAATTTTCTGCAGTTAAATGTGTCTATTACTCTTCATTGTTGTAAGTAGTCATTCTCATTCAACACCTTTCCTCCAAAGGTCACTGGCTTTGTGAGTGGTTAAGAGGCTAGCCAGTTATTGTGCGAATGGTGTGACCATTGGTAGCGTTGACATTGTCATATGTACAGGTTGGGAATAGGGTTGCCACCTTTTCAAATGGCCAAGATGGGACATTTTCAGAACACACATCAGATTTTACAGGCTGACACATACCCACGGTCAGTACAAAGGATAGAACTTTACTTATTTGCCTACATAAAAGCCTATTCTTGTAGCGGTTTAGTTGCTTATTCTGTTTCTTGTAACATTTAGGTATTTTAGATACAGAAATAATTATTTTATGCAACTATTACATAACATATGGGACATAATTATGTCCTACAATCTCAGGACATTTGCCATTTTTAATATTTTTTGTCAGGACACAACAGACCAAAGAGGGACTGTCCCTCGCAAAGTGGGACAGATGGTAACCGTACTGGGGACACCAGATTGTTTGGGCCAACACATAGCCACGGTAAGTGCAGGTTTAGAACATTCTTTAGTTTCCTAGCTGTGAGCCTATACCTTTAGCACTTTTGTTGTTTGCCTGTTTCTTTTACGAATTACGTTTATTCTATCCTGACGTGACCGCTTTAGGCAACTGTTACATGCAGTATGGTACATAGTTATTTCCTACCATCCCAGGACATTTGGTATTGTATAATTGTTGGACAGGTCACACCTACACACACATTAATTGTCCCTCACACAGTGGATAAGGGGGTATCCTGTTTACGTCAGGGCCTTCATCACCCTTATACCATGTGCCACTATACGAATGTGTGCAATATATTCTCTCACTTATTCGTGTCGGGACACGTGAGTCAGGGGCAGGTGTTTGATCCTGGGTAGTAGGTTCGGCATGACCATCTAGGGCTGGACAGTCTCGTGCACCACTACTGCACATTTCAACTTGTGTCCAGATGTCTACAGGACTGGACATCGTGTCTTCATACCCATTCTAATGTTTACACAGGTTACTTACCCCATGAGGGATATCCAAAAATTTAACAAGACCGATAATAACAAGACCAATACCAACCATTCTTCTGGCATTATGAAAATGTACTGGGGGTTTTATATGCAAGGGATACATAGTTTGCAATCCTGAAACTGCCTAGGGTGACACTACCTACTACATATGCGTAGTGGTCACTATGTGTAGATGTGGCTGCACCAAACTAGTAGGCCAAGTATGGCTGGATTTGGTGGACGTTCAGGTATGGGGGCAGATTGTGTGCTGTGGAGGGGATGCTGGGTAGTCCATTATGCATCCAGGTGTGTTGCATTTGATATGGCCAGTTCCATCAGGACCAATCTGTGGGTATGTGCTGGTGACATTTCTGTACATTTGTATCGCGCATTTTAATATTCATATGTTTGTGGGATTGTGTTCTACAGTATGGCCTGTCTGGTTGTATTGCAGATGTGTGTTCATGTTTTTGTGTTTCTTTCTGCTTCACCCGCTGCTCCCTCATACACCTCCGGTTCACCTATTCTGCATACGACACAGTGTCACCTTTGAGGATTATACCATTACCCACCCCCCCACACACACACATATTCCTGACACTCCATCCATCACTGCTTTGTTTGATGGCCCATGACACGGTCAAGGTAACACATTGCATACCCTACATATGTCAGGTACCTGTATGGTTGTGTGGACTACCCTGCCATGTTTGACCTTCCACATGCTATACTTCACGCACATAGGTACACACCCATACTTAACTTTCATGACATGGTTGTTATACCCAGGTAATACCCGTTCAACTGTGACACATGCTGACAAGTTCGGCTTGGACCACAGATGTGCGGATTTTGGCCGACTGTTCTAATCATTGGTAGGATGCCACCTTTTCCTATGTCCAGGATGGGATATATTCCGGACACATATCCGATTGTGCTGGACAACACGTACCCACAGTCAACGCTACGGATAATACTGTTCCTTTCAGCCTACATGTTGCCTTATTGTTGTAGCAGTTTATATGCTCCTTCTGTTTCGTTTACATGCTTATTCTATTTCCTGTCACATTTGGTATGTGAAATACGGACATACCTATTGTATGTGACTATTACATGCGTTATGGGATATAATTCGGTCATACGGTCGCTAGATATTTACATTTATTGTGTTTTTTGTTATGGACACATCTGCCCAGCTGTGTACCCTCCCTCACAATATGGGTCAGCTGGTGACCCTGACCATTGGGCTGGATGTACCTATTGGCTGCACGCTAACATATGATGCATTTCACTTCCACTTGGTATAACTATCTACACTACATTGGACTGTGGGCACACGGTTTTCAATGCCATTTGTTCACGGGATAGGGACCCGTTATTCCCTACCGTGCATTTGTGTTTGCTTCTTCATTTTGTGTTGGCAGGAACTGTCTTGCATGCTTTGCATACGTTTCAGTATCCACGGACACTGACAGATGTGATTACTATTGCTTGCAAATTGTTATATACAAGCATTTTAGGTTGCACGTTGACAGCTGACATTTCCACGCCTCTGTGTGGCACTTCAACACGCCCTATGCACACTCGCTCCTTTCCTATGCATGTGGCTGTGGCGGCAGTGCACCTTCATTAATATGCATTTGGCACTACTGCACCATATTCACGCCACACAGTTGGCGGAAGCCTAACGCTGGCCTTGCGCCGAGCTTCATGAATCCCGGGGAGTGCACTGTACAATTAAGCAGAGTGCAATGTACACTATATACATTAGTTTCTAAAGTGTGTTAGTCTTAGTGAATGTTGACAGAGGATAAGAGACTCAGGAAAAAAAATATAGGTTAGGTGATATATCCTGTGTTGGAGCATGAGCATTTGGCTTGGATGAAGAAGTGCATTTTGAGTTGCAGTCTGAATTTGATTTCCTTAATGTCAATGCAGAGAGCTTGCCAAATAATAGGTGGCTGGGAGAAGAACATGTGTGCAGTACTGTGGAGTTTGTTTCTAGGAGTAATGAAAATTGGTGCGGCTTGTTAGTAGTGTCTCAGATTGCATGAGGAGTTTTCTTTTCTTGACGTCTAGCTGCAAGGAAAGTGAATGTGTGGAATCAGAGTAGTTTGACACTTGGGTATTTGTGGTATTTTTCTTTACTTCATCTGACAAACATAATAAGCACTTTTGTTTTTTTGTATTTTAAAATATTTAAATAAACTACCTCTATTACTGCCATTGTTGAGGGGATTTACTTTTAAAGAAATAGATTATAAAGATATGTTATATCAGTCACATACATATTGCAAATGCAAATTAAATTTCTACACTCTCTGTAATAACTAATTAGAATAATGGCAGCACGAAAGCAACAGTATCTGTTTGTTTTCTGGTTGTTTGAGTTCTCAAAATGTGTAGTGCATAATGTAGGATAAGGATTTATTTGTAACCCACATTAATACACTACATAACTGTTTGCTATCTAGTGCAGTGGATTTAGGCTGTGTGCTTTTAACAAGCTGCTTGCTGCAGAGTTATACCCAGGTCACACCAGAGAAAGACACCTGTATCCAGTGACCTAATGAATTAATACACTAAATAATCTGTGGTGAAAAATACACATTTCTTATGTTATGTTACTTGATAATGGTAACATGGTTCTCTTGGACCATCACATCACTGGGCAATGCTGCTATTTAAAGATGAGATTTACTTACAAGTAGCAATGCTGCCAGTGCTACATTTCAAACACTGTGCCATACATGCTCATATTCTTTGATCCTGAGCACATAAGTCATTCAGTGGAGATTGGCATTCCAACTTTAGTAAATATATGTGTGATTTCAATGCACAACAAAAATGTATTAATACCACTGGGCAACTGTGTACATATTTTCAAGATGTACTGTTATGTACAGCATAGTTATTTAATAAAAGAACAATAATGTTTCACAATCAGATTAAAGCTGATTTATTATAAGAGCGGATGAGGTTTAAGACCTAGTCTAAGTCAGTTAGCTTGAATATTATTAAAGAAGAATGATATTCCATCTGTATCAGAGAATGTAGCCAGTCCATTACTGGCAGTGTAGCGTGAAGTCAGACTAATGAGATACCCGTGTGCAAAGCATGGAGAAACTGTCGGAGTAGCAGAATTACTATAGCAAACACTGTCATTTCAATGTCATGTGTGCATTTACTCATGCAGAAAATGAGATACATTTTGCTTTGTACATGTCATGGTTTCTGGTGTGACACTAGGGATTAACTGTAATTTAAATACTGTTGATTACCTCAGTAATCCTTTTTGCAGCTTGTTGCAGACTGCGTTAAAAGTGAGTTATTCGATAAAGTTTTACCACACATTTATCATCTATAATTACCTGGATTAACGTAAAATCAGTGTGCACAGTGTGGTTGTAAACAACTCATACATAGTCACTCAGGGATCTTGTATTTGACTAAACAGCCTTCCTGCTATAACTGAGTCAAGAAAGTATCAGAATGTTTAAGTCTTTCAGACAAATATAAGGCAGTATGTTCTGACATGACACAAGCAAAGAAGGTTGTTGTTAAGCAGCATCTATACCTAATGAATAAATTGGGAATATAGTAGGTTAACAAGATCAAGCAATTATTAACTGCCTTCAGAATTTGTGTTTGTATACACCTATGGGTCACCTTGTTGAACTAACATATTTGCATATTTACAATTACTTTGTTAATGACATTTGTCTTGTACCATTAACATTAAAAAATCCAACAGGGCATACTCTTTCTGCAATGACAGACATGGTTTACCACTCTAGCCTGTTACTATTTGATGTGTTCTGTATTCTTCAAAAGCAACAGGATTTTGTTGTGACTATATTCCACTTACAGCAAACAGCTCATTTACCTAATGAATCAAATATCAGAATGACCTAGCAATTGTCTTTATTTGTAAAACCCATATGATTTAAAATGTGCATATTAAGCATTGATTTACTTCACTTTTTGGAAACCTGCCTAGCTTCGGTTTAATGCACTAACTTCAAAGCCATTTAATCACAGCTAACAACGACATTATGCCTGTGTACATTACTTGTATTTTTTTCTGTCCACATCAATAAACTCTGCCACATACATGCATACACAAACACACACCCATGCACATCTTCTGAGACATGTTCACACACTATATTTCATTATTTTTTCTTCAGAAACATGTTTCTGATATATTTTGATTTTCTTTTTACTAAAAAGTATTTAAAAGTCTCTTCAGAACTTTGTATATTGAAGAAGAAAGTGAACAGCTAAACTAATGATTACAGAAATATGTACTAACATGTAACTTGTTTATACAAAAGCAAGCATTCTCGGATATCTACTTGTGTTTTGGGATAGAGAGAAGAGAACAGCTATATTAATCTTAAAGAAGACATCAATTATTCCATCTTTGTTTCCATCAAGAGAGAGAGAGAGAGAGAGAGAGAAGGACATCCAGCCTACTCTGTCTGCAATACACATCTCTGTATCCAGCTCTGTGACTTGTTACACTCCACTTACCACCCATATTAAGGCACTGCAGTGAGCTACCGCATTATAACTGTACAGGAACTCAAAATGCAATGGTGACAAAACCATATTAGTATGGGGCGAAAATCGCAAAGGACCATTCCTTCCATTTACAATGATGGAAGATCTGGACAATTAGATATAATAATATTTATTTGTAAGTATAATTCCTGGCTGCAAAGAAAATTCAGTAATATAAGATGCCATGATAGCCGTCTGGGTATCACAGAGCCAGCATTTCTGCTTCACTGCATTTGTGAGCCAAATATAAACAGGGACAGTTGCATGATATTAAAAGCATGGCCCAGAACGAAAGCAGGAGACACACATCACAGGCCGTTTATTTTTCCATGAATGATTTTATGCTCAGTCATGTCTTCCTTGCTCTTTTGCTCTGTTTATCCCTCAGAAACCTTACTGGCTCTTCTGCATAATAAATTATTCCTTCATCTTGTCCCAATTTAATAAAGATCTCCTTGCAAAACCGAAGTGCATTGTGACTAGTGCTTTAAATACTTTTGGCAAGGACTTATAACAGTGCTGTGTAGGAATCTGCAAATAATGTTTTACACATTACATTTTTAATGCAGCATGCATGGTGTGTGTTCATGTGTGTGTGTGTGTATGTGTCTGTGTGTAAACTTACTTGTGCATGTGTTTTTCAGTATATGTGTTTTCAGTATATGTGTGTATGTGCACTTTTGGAAATGTGTTTTTGTATATGTGCTTCTTTGCGTGAGTTTGTGCATTCAAATGAAAATTCCTGATCATCTGCTCAGATACTCATTTGTGACCACTGTTTGAGAGAGTATCCATTATCATGTTTCCAACTAGAAAATATCAAATGAATTTTCACTGGAAAAAAATAAATGAAAATCTTTGTGATCACAAATATCAGCGCAACTTTTTTTTCTTGGTTGGCCTTGTCCCTATCATATTACATACAGGAAATCTATAACACCTGAACTCTTGCTATTATGATAGTCAGTTTCAGGATGACATCATCATTGCCTATCAAATGTCACAAATTATACAAAGTGATTAGAATGTACCATTAGAATTCCAGCTTTTTTCTTCTGGTAATCTACTCCATATTAGTATATGTATGTAAATGTTCCAGCAATAATCTATATAATTACATTATTTCTCTCTTTCCTCAAGTTTTCAGATTATACTCCATTTCTTTCAGTTTTGCCTAGAATTTAGTCCAGTACTCAGATGACCATCATATAGCATTGCCATACTACAATAGACTGTCCGTCATATGTCAGCTGTACTATAATGTCCTATATGATAGCCTTGGTCAGCCGCACTCTGCTGTTTATTGTTATATCACCTCTGAATCCGGCTACTAAATGAAAGCATAATTGTGTGACTGAAATTCCACTTGTTATTTTGTACTCCATGAAGATTTTAAGTTAAAGACAGGCAAGAAATAAATCATTTCTATCTCTAATTGATTACCCTTTGTCAGAAATGAACTGCATAAGGAATTTAATGATTGCCAGCTACCATATTATAGAAAAATAAAATAGCTTGCAATAAGTCTGTGATGTCAGTAATTATCTTTTTCTTTCAGGAAGATCATTATGATGCTTATATTTTGGTTCTGTTTTTTTTTTTAAAGCAGGAATTTTATTCCTTTATATTCTATGTTAACTTACAAAATTTATACGAAGAAAGTGTTGCAGTTAACTACACCTGAATGGAACTAGATTAATCCTAATAAAACAAATCCACAAGTAGAAACACTTTTATTGGCACAAACAACAAAGATTTTGGGAATCATGCTTTATCACTGTTTGAACATCAGGAAAAATCAATTAAATTTAAAATTATCTGAATTAAAACATATGACACAGCCATCCAATAATATTGAACAATCAATCACATATTAAAATACATTTGAAAAACACTTAAAAAGTTCTCACAAAACTTGTATAAAACAATGTTAAAAATTGAATACTAACATGATTATATTTTGTAATGTTGCATTTGTTTCTGTATTAATATTGTTTTTATAGTTACTGCATTATTTAATCCTGGGAAAACATCTGCGTGTAACCTAGTGATCCATTTATATTCTGGCAACTCCAGTCTATTATTAACGTCACCACCTCTAAGATTTTTGTACAGAACTTCCATCACTTTGAACTTGAAATTGTGTCATATATGTGCCCATAATGTGCTTAGCTAAGGGATTTGTTCTTATATTTCTCTAAATGTCTGACTTGTGTTCTATAATTCAATCTCTCAACCTGCGGCTGCATTTCCCCACACAGAAACATACACATCTTGAGCAAGTCCCTATGTAAACTACCGATGTTGTATTACATGTTGCCTGACACTGAAATTTAAATGATTTCTTAGTGACTGGATGTAAAAAAATCTACTATATCACTAATATTCTTCCAACAGCTACAATTATAACAAGGGAAGTACCACATTTACCTACAGTTATGTCAGTATTACTAACCTTAAAATCTTTGTAGCATAACTTCCTTTTCAAATTCATACAATTTCTGTATGCAAATCTAGGCTTTAAACCTACTATAGCTACCAACTCTGGCATTGATGTCAGAATTCTCCAGTTCTTTTATAATTTTTTCTACCTCCTTGGTTCTAAGATTATACATAGTAACATTTCAAATACCAATTTTATTCTGTATCATTTTGTTCATAAAAATAAGGATGTGCCACTTGCATCCTATTTTCCATTACGTATCCCATGATTTGCTTTATAATTCTATTACTGTAACCCCTATCTTCAAACTCTTGAGACAGTTCTTTTAGTTGTCCTTACATTTGACTTCCTCTGTATTTAATCTACTAACTCTTGTAAAGTCTCCCTTCACTTGTTTTTAACAAAGTCATACATTTATCTATCTGTACATTTAAATAGACAATAGTACTGCTAAAATAATTCATCTTAAATTTCAAAAATTCAGTTGAAGTGTTCAAATATTCAACACAACTCGATAACATTTGTTAATCCCCTTTCCAAATTATAAAAAAAAACAGTCATCAACAAAGCGTAAATACAACAATATATTTTCTTTTAAGCAATTATTAAAACTATATATATATATATATATATATATTCCCATCGATTTAACATCAGTTTTGCATAGGGGTTAGCCATGGGAGTACCCATTGCAAACCCAGAAACTTGTAAGAAAGGTTGACCATCAAACAACAGAAAAATATTCTTAGTCAGTACTATCTCAATAAGATCACATGTATTTTCAATCTGCCTACCTAGCATATTAGTATTACTGCACAGGAAGTCACAAATTGCATTAATACCATATTAATTTGGAATAATGGTAAAGAGAGAATTTATATCAAGTGTCACCAATAGGTAGTCATTCTCCTATTTAACTTTATAGCACGTATATTACTTTGCTAAAAAGTCTCCCATGTCCTTTATATAACTTTGACATAGGGTAAATATCTACTTCAGACACTCTGTGCATACATAGACAATGGTTATATGATCCAGCCCCTCCGTGAGACTATAGGTCTCATAGGTGAGTTGGTCACATATCTGTGTACTTTAGGAATGCCATATATAACTGGAATCACTGGACATGGAATTGTAAAAAAATTAAATAAATCTAAAATGATATCCCCCTGGAAGCTGCGTATCATATACTAGCATACTTACCTCAGTCACACATTTCTTTATGTCAGAAGAAGTAATCTTTTTAAAAGTATTTTCATCAGATAAAAAATCACACATTATGGTCATATAATTGTTTTTATTAAACAGCACTATAGCGCCCCCTTTATCTGCCTGTTTAATCACTAGATCTGGATTCTGACAGAGGGCTTGAAGTGCTTTGTACTCTTTAGAAGTTAGATTATAGTGCTTCTTACTTTTTCATATCAACATTATAGAAGGTCTTGTATACAAATGTATAAAAAAGCATTCAAAGTTGGACAGCTATTGGGTATAAAAGTGCTTGCCCTCTTGCACACATCCCTATGATCACATACTGCATCTTTAAGAATTAATTTCAAGCTAATATTTCTTATCAACATTTTCAAATCTGTTATCGCTTCTACTATTGTGTCTGAAACGTTAGGTATAAACTGTAACCTCTTATTCAATAAAATAATGTCTGCTTTTGTTAACTTATAGCTTGATAGATTCAATATAATAGTCAAACGTTCATTAGCTATTTTTTCCACTCTTGTTTGTGGTGAATTTGTGGGCTGTGGCTCTTTCGTTTGATTCCATTCATATTTATTCACTTCTGTAACCTCCCTCAGGATTGTGTTTGTTGATGTATTTCCACTTTTTCCAATAATTTGACCATTAGTGTCTTCAAAAGTTTGCAAAAAACCTCACCATTTTGTGAGGTACTACCGAAGTCAGTCTCTTGAGCAGAAGATGCATTAACCAATAACGGAGCAGATGCAGAATCAGCATTTTGATTAGCTGAGTTTTCTATATACAGCCGTTGATTCACCGACCTTTCTAAAACAGAAGTTTCAGTATTATCTAGGTTAAATTCTGTAGCAGTAGAAGTAGATGCTGTAGCAGGGGATGTCCGGGTAGCCATGTTCTGTTCATTGTTTTTTTTTTGTCATTATGGCTATCACAATTAGTTAATTCTGGATCTCCATTGGAAAAAGTATCAAGTTCATACATTGCACCTTTTCTGGTACATTGATTATCATTATTTCTTGAATTTTGGGGCCAGCAAAAAATATGGTCCAAACTAAAGCCATTTATATCTTTCTGTAGCTTCTGCTGCTTAGTGGCTTCCAGCTTTCTATCAAAAACAGCAAGTCTATTGAGCATTTGTAGGAAGACATGCATGTGATATCCAAATGTAGGCATACTTACAATTCATTTTCCATTTTCATAATTTCATCAGACAGCTTAGTTTCAGTATCCATATAGAACTCATTCATGACGGTCATGTAATCAGTGCTCAATTTCATATTCAATTGCTCCCATCTCCTTTATAGTTCGGGATATGTATTCACATATGAGGGCATCTTTAACACACATATTCCCCTTGATACAAGAGGAATTGATTCTACAAGGGACTCTCAGTGCAGTGACAGTTTTAAAACCTCTGCAGTAGTGTTGAGGAGGGGACTATCAATTCCTCTTGAACTACAAAAGAAAACAATGAACAAAGGCCTGCAAGTTAGTTACTTTTCTGGCTGTAGCTGGATAACTTCTAAGTATAGTATAAAACAAGGTCTGAGCCAAACATAAATGAGGGTGATTAGAGACAGAAAAGAAGCAGTCCTTTTATAGAAGGTAAAGAAAATAATAGTGACCCTCACAAATCCCATTATGTGTCAATGCCATGGGAATTCAAACTTACTTCCTTATGTCTGGCATGAGTCATACAATGTACTATGGCAAAGGGAAAGGGTTGAGGGAGAACAAGATCATGTTGATACATCAAGCCCCATTGGTAACCACGTAGTGGAAAACAAGCTAAAATTCAAATAAGGCACTTAGAGTGATTTTTGAGGTGTTTAAATAGGCCAGGGAACAAAGACAGAATGAAAAAAACATTTTTTTTTTAGTTCTGGGGTGGAGTTTTCCTTTAAACTAAATTTGTGAAGCTAGGGCTTATTAACAAGAAGTGGTGAATCTAATCAGGACAGGAAGACAGCATTGCCTCAGACCACATGATCTGAGGCTAGCAAGGGTTATTACATAAAATCAGAAATACGATTATGGTTGGGTATCTTTGCTAACCTGAAGTAAAATGTACCTTTTGTCTTTAAGAAGCATCATCAGTTTACTGCTGCTATTGAAACTGTTGTAAGTAAGGAAAAAAGAACAAAATAATAAACTAAGGGGTCTAAAGTGCTTCTGCCTAGTTACCAATAAGTAGGTGTGGCTTCATTAGCTCAGTGTTGAACAATACAATGACATTAAGTGCATTTGTGTAGTTAACTTCATTAAATAATAAATATATGTACATGACAGACTTGATTATGAGACCAGAACAAAAAAAAAAAAAGAAATAAACAGATTTAGCAACATTAAACAATGAATGTATATAAACCAGTATTAAAAGCTTGTAAAACTTAATGCAGGAAAGCTTTAATACTTTTTCTTAGTAATAAAACTATTCCTGGCAAATGCATTAGAATTTGAAACGAGAGAACTCTGTTTTAGAAAGCAGCGTTACATATAAATATAAAAGTGCTTCTAAGCACATGATGATAACTTACCTACTTTTTTTATGTGGGCCTGTAGTAGTCAACTAATGTGAATATAATGTTAATGAAAAATACAATGAAGGAAAAAAAAACACAGTATCTGTTATTAAAGACTGTTATGGTCCAGTTTTCTAAGTTCAAGTCTAGATTTGATGGAACAGTTTGTGTTCTGTCTTGGTTGCCATTAAGCTTTCAGATGAATTTGCCACTCTAGCTGCTTTTTCTCAAGTATAGCTCCTGTGTTACCTTCAAGTAGTCCAGTTGTTCCCATCTCCACTATGTGAAACATACATTTCTCAAAGTTTCTGTAGTGCAGAGCATGTCTGATTAGTAGATTATTAAGATCTTTTAGTTGGATATCTGATAAGTGTTTAGTAACTCTCTTGCCTGTGTAGAATGCTCTACATAATGTGCAGCTGGCCCTGTAATCTACAAACCTGCTTTTGCAAGTCATCTCTTACTGTGTTGTGGTATCTGTTTTCTGACTTTGGACAATAAAAGCGGTTTCTTTGACTCATAAAGTCACAGCATCTGTAAACTGGAGATATGCATGGAAAGGTTCGAGCATTTGACTCCATAGCTGGTAAAGCATATCATTCTACCCAGTTCCTAATATTTCGCAATTTATTTTGCATATATGTACCTTGCTGTGTATATGTAGACATATAGGTGCATATATATGTGTCGATGTAGGCATTTGCATGTATATATGTTCATATATATGTATGTATTTCCTGCAGTACTCTAGTTCATACATATGTGTTATTTAGTGGGTTTTGCAACAAAACTATTGGTTGTAATGTGCTTTGCCATGTAAAATAGACTGTGCTGCAGTGGAACTTGAACCGGGAATACCTGCTCATTAGGCAAATGCTCTGCCCAATTCACACTATTGCTTACATGTACGAGGCAGTCCGATTAGAACTGCTCCATCCAACACCGGCACGCCTCAACCCATAATTTCATACCCATCGTCCCCCCGCTCCTCCTCCCAGCAATCATCCTTTCACTGGGTGCAGGTCAAGTCTAACCACACCACTACACACTGCCCAATCTCCACTTCTTAGGACCCATCACGTACATTGTCTTGACCCATGGATCATCAGACTTTCCTAACCTTATAGTCCGAGAACATACATTCCCTGCCTTTGCGAATCTGTGTAATGACAGGAACCCAAATATGCCCTACATTTTTGGGTCATCCCGCAAGGGATGTTCTTGTCTTTGCTTCTAGATTAGACTTAGGGGGTCAACAATGTTTCTCCCACTGATAGTATCCTGCCTGTAGTTTGGGAAGCAGTGGTTTGTTTACTTTTTTGGTGAGTTTGTTTGTATGTTTCACCTGTGTGGTTGTGGGGGGATATCAGTATGTGTAACACGTATGTTGATTGAGACCCCTCACCCCCATTGGCAGTGCCTGTGGTCATATATGTCACTCTTATGTGCTGTATCATATCTATAGATATATATCTGTGTATATACACACACACACACACACACACACACACACACACACACACACACACACACACATATATATATATATATATATATATATATATATATATATATTGCTGTATATATATCTAACGACATATAGATGTATGGATGTCTGCATATGTATATATCTATATGGATATTTATATATATATATATATATATATATATATATATATATATATATATATGTAATACAGAGAGGGAGAGGTATTTATCTAGTTAGTTTTATATATATATATATATATATATATATATATATATATATACACACACACACACACACACACACACACACACACACACACACACACACACACATACACATATTTAGCATGTCCTGTAATGTTTAATGGTACATGTCAAGCACAGCGCCTCCTAAGCCCCCTTCAAAGTGAACCTTGATGATTGGATGGGAGATAGGAAATTCTCCCCGGGGATCATGTCAGTCACCCTGCTAGACAGGGGTGCAGGGAAGTAAATATTGTGGGAAGAAATATCCAGGGAATTGTTATGGCTAGGCTTGTATAGACCCTAGGGTCGATAGCCATGTACTAACCTATGAATCTATGACCCTATGTTTGTGGAAACATCAGGATTATGTATATCTGTGGTGACTTAGTGGTAAATCACATTAGCTATGGTTTGCAGGCTCCTGGGTTTGAGCCTTGCAGGGGCTGTTTAATTTGTTGATAGCCAGAATGAGGCCCATTGGATCTGGAGTGGTTGAAGCACTTCTACGCAGTTGTTAGTGGGTTTGTGCGATGGTAAGCACTGCTAACTTCCGGTGACATCCACTTACACATGGTTAGCTTCACTATTGCTTACTCTGTGTAAGCACTGCTTACCATCATGCAAACAGACTTGCACTTGCTTACTAGTGCTTATTCATCCTTACTACTGCTATATTTTAGACAGTATTAGTCTATTGGTTCTTGGGCAGGTGGTGAATTTGGCTAGTGCATGGGGGTATCATTCATTAAGCAGCTTACTACTCCAGTTCACACATATATGTTACTTATTAGGTTATACAACTAAATATATTGATCATAACAGTGATTTGACATGGAAATGGAATGTACTGCAGTGGGACTCGAACCGGGGTTGACTGCTTGTGAGGCGAATGCTCTGCCTGCCACAATATTGCTGTACTGCTTCATTTGCATATATCCTGCTTTTTATCCTCCTTTTGCTATTTAAGCTACATTAACCATAGCTATGCGATGGGGAACCCCATGCACCTACGGTTATACCTCATCTGTTTCATTAACAATACATATCTTTTTTAGTTTTTTTATTTACTATTGCTCTTATACATGTGAGGGGATGTTGCTTGGGGTATGCATTCATCTATGGGTGGTCTCACTCATTGTTTACTATCTTTCTGTAGTCCTTCATTGCAGGGGAGTGTATATTCTCTGCTCTCAGACACATCCCTGCACTCGCACATGCTCCGTGTAAGCCTAGGATCTCGGCCAGCGTGCTTTCATTACTATGCATGGCGCACTGCTGTATTTTTCCTAAACGGGCACTTCTGTGCAGGACTAAGCTAGTCCTACATGGAAGATTAGTGAATCTGGCAGAAAATTACCAACAAAAGATGCCATTTGCACAATAGAGAAACTGTAGTGTATTAAGTGCTTTCGTCTGACACAGAATAAAATAAGTTAACATTTCCTCCATTTTTATAAAACTAATCTACCAGTGAAAACTACAGCTCAATCAATCAATTAATTACATTATTGGGAATTTTTTAAAAAATTAAAGAAATAGATAGTTGAACAGCATTTTACAACTAATTAAAAATAGAACATTTAATGTTTATCATTTCATTTAGTCCAGGGAGCTTATTGGCTTGTAGCCTTAGCTTCCATGATGTTTCCTTCCTTTCAAGATAATTATTGTAACATTCACCCCTAAAATCCATAGGTACGTGCTCCAAAACAACAAAATAGATTTTTTTTAAAGAACTACAAGTCTGTGCATGTTTAAATAAAGCATTATTATCCCTTGTCCTAACAGCATATAAATGTTCTTTAATTCTTTTAGAGAGCTTATGCTTTATCATGACAAATAGAACACCTCACAATGTGAACAGACAGCAATATAATTAATTCCCATAGACTTGCAGTCAAAATGCTCACTAATTTTAATGGATTTCTCAAAATGTTTCAAATATATATTTGGACCTTCCAAAATAAAACTGCATGCAGTACAAAAAACACACTTGAACATTCCCTTATTTTTGTTACTACTAACCAAAACTCTTTTTGTACTTTCACTTTCTAAGAACTGTTTTTTTTTATGTAAAACTAGGAGCAGTGCCAGTAGTGTTGTATAAGTCATAATTACCTTTAATATTTTCAAATTATCCACAATCACATTTCATATATTAGACTCATCCACTGTCATTTGCAAAATGTAGCTATATTTGGATTCATTGTTAATATTAACTTGAGATCCATCAGGAATATTTCTAATCAATATTGGTGGGAAAACCCATTCCTTTTACAAATAATTTCCACAGCCGCATATTGCAACATTCTAAGCTTATATCCTCTAACACTAAACATATTAATCAGCTCTTGTATACCATCTGAAAAAACTTGTTGGTCATTGATGAATCTCAAGAGTCTAATAATTTGCCCCTTGGAATATTCTTTTTTCAGAAAATGAGGGTATGCACTAGCATAATGTAAGCAATTATTAGAAAACCAAGTTTTTCTAAAAATCCTACTGGAAAAAGTACAATTAGAGGAATCCCAGTTAACAACCACATACAGATAGGGTACACTAGTACCCATGCGACCTAAAACCATCACCAAAAAGTTGGTACTATTATTCAAATGTGAAGCAATATACTCAGTCTCTTCTTTTGGTCCATCAGTAATAAAAAAAAAAAAACAGGTCATCAACAAACCTACTATTAAATATGATTTTCTGTACAAAAAAAAAAAAAAGAAAGAAATTAGACCAATATATGGGATTCCCACAACCCATAACTAAATACACAAATGATGGTGCTACAGTATCACCCACTGCAACACCCTTTAACTGTTGGTGGTATTTACTACTGAAATAAAAAATATACATGTATATTTTTCTGCATAACTTCCATCAACTGACAACTATTAATCATCTGATTTGAAATGTTACTGTATTTAGCTAAAAGCAACCTAAAAAAAATCCAGGTCCTTGTCAACAGAGATACTACTATATAAAGATTTAACATCCAAGGTAAATAACATCAGCTGGGAAGTTCCTTCTTTAAAAATACCTCACTGAGTTCAAAAATCCCATGAGTCTTTGAAAAAAATATCTAACTTTTGAATTAAAGGATTCAAAATGTGAGGCAGATGAAATTTCAATCCCCCCCCCCTCAGTAAGACTACCTAAAGCCAAAACAATAGCCCTAAAGGCAGTAGAAAAGACTGACTATGCAACTTGAGTATCCCAAAAAGTATAGCTAACCTTAAAGCTTCAACTTTCATAAACAGGAATCAGTCAAAAGTAACAGAGTTGTTAGCTATCAAATCCAACAAAATGCTGTGAATGTACTTGTATGTACAATGAATCCCAAATAATGCCACAGTGTTATATTCTAAAGAATTATTTAACATTATTGCATTTTTTTGATGTAATCAGTAGAATACATAATAATAAAATCACTACCCACATCAGCTTTCATGAATTTTAAATCAGATCTTTTATTTAGTTCTGTTAATAAATTTCTGTCCTGCTCAGCAAGGTTAAAAAACATATTACCAACCTCATTATTGAGTGTATGAATAATATCTTTCTCAAAAGAATGATAGAAAGCTGAAATAGTGTACTGAAAATGTGAATTAAAATTACGAGGTTTCTTGAATCTCTTGAATTGATAACTATCTAAGTCCTTACAAATGTAATACAAATTTAACTTCCTACAGACCAGTTTTAAATTTAAAAATGTGTTGAAAACTTTCACTTGTTTACTAGTACAAAAGACATGCCCTTGCTTAACAAACTAACCTGAATTAAAACTTTCTTTAATAAAATTATAAATATTGCCCAACAAAAGCATAGAATGTTCTGGAAAAAAAACAGTTGTTTGCATATTGCTTACTTGTGGCATCTCCGTGGCCTCCCTCTCCCCTTGTTAGAATGACTCCTGCAAGTTAATTTAAATACTGAACTCTTAGGGATATTTCTGAAGGCCTGAAATAGTTGCTTTGTTGGTTTGCAATTCTCTCTGACCACCTCAGAAGGTCTCTCAATAAAAAAATCATCATTGTTGTGCCAGACTGTACAAAACCATCAGTAGTTTCTGAAACTTAGTAGTTTGTTTTATTTCACATGGGTACTAGTGCACCTTATCTGGATGTGATTGTTAGCTGGGATTCCTTTAATCATACTTTTTCTAGTAGGATTTTTTTAGAACTTGTTTTTCTAATAATTACTGAAATTATGCTAGTGCATACCCTCATTTATAAAAAAAATAATATTCCAAGGGCAGAAATGATTAGACTCTTGAGACTCACCAATGACTACATTTTTTTTCAGATGTTATAAAAGAACTTATTAATATGTTTAGTGTTAGAAGCTATAAGCTTAGTATGTTGCAAGATAATGCTGCAGAAATTATTTGTAAAAGGGATTCATTTTTTCCACTAATATTGATTATAGATTTTACTGATAAAGTTCAAGTTAGCATTAATAATAATAATGAATTCAAAAATACCTTTATTTTTGAAAAATGACAATAGAGGATTCTAATATAAGAAATGTCATTTTGAACAACTGAAAAATATTCAAGGGTAATTCTGACTTATGCAACACAGTTGGTGCTGTTCCTAGTTTTATATACAAAAAAATCTTAATCAATTAAACAGTTTTTTTAAAAAAGAAAGTACAAAAAGAGCTTTGGTCAGTACTAACAAAAATAAGGGAGTGTTCAAGTGTAGATTTTGTACTGCATGTAATTTTAATTTGGAAGGTCCAAATATTTATTTGAAACATTTTGAGAAGTCCATTAGAATTAGTGACCATTTTGACTGTAGTTCTATGGGAATTATTTATATTTTAGTCTGTTCACATTGTGAGGCATCCTATGTTGGCATGACCATGTGCAAGATCTCTAATAAAAGAATTAAAGAGCATTTATATGCTGTTAGGACAAGGGATAATAACAATGCTTTATTTAAACATGCATGGACGTGTAGTTCATTTAAAAAGTTCTATTTTGCTGTTTTGGAGAATGCACCTATGAATTTTAGGGGTGGATATGACAAGAATTATCTTGAAAGGAAAGAAACTTTATGGCAGCTAAGGCTACAAGCCAATAAGTTCACTGGACAAAACAAAATGATAAACATTATATGTTTTTTTTTAAATTAGTTGTAATATGTTTTTTAACTATTTCTTTACATTTTTAAAAATTCTCAATAATGTGATTGATTAAGCTGTATTTTTCATTAGTGGATAGGTTTTATAAAATGGAGGAAATGTTAATTATTTTCTTTCTAATGAAGTCCTGTGTTGAACGAAAGCACTTAATAAACTACAGTTTCTCTACTTTTCAAGTGGCCTCATTTGTTGATTTTGTTTGGGGTTCATTTTTATTCAGCTTACCCACATTTTGCATTGATGGTCAGAGTGTAATCCCCTTGTCTGTTGGTACCATCTCTAGTGACAATGAAATAACTTGTTTTTAAGCACTGTGTCCAGAAGCTCACCTATTGCAGGTATTTCCCTGGAGATGGTGGAGTCCTAGTGCCCATGAATTATTTAACTGCTTCCATGCAGTACTCATGTGGAAGTACTGTGTAAACTGCTTCCCCTTCACTGGTAACAAGTACCATGTCTGTGTGGCTTGATCCTAATTACTCTAACCATTTTTCAGAAAGTAAAGAGTGTCCAAGATGTATCAAGGAGCATTTCCTGGCAATTACTTTTATTTTAAATTCCAAATAAATTGATAAGGACTCAGTGACAGAGCCTCATTCTGCAACCGCTGGATGATATTGGGGGTCAGCAAGGTTTTTGTGCAGCTTAGTGATGCCACAAAACTGGGGTATTGTCAGGTGAGTGACTGTGAAAAACTTAACATAATCATCATCAAACAAATTATCTGAGTTCAGAACAGCACGTCTTATATTCAGAAGTCTGTAGGCTTGCATGTTCAATGGCCACTTTTTGGTAGAAGTCCTGATTTCCTAACATTGTCACAATTTACTGGTTGTAGGAATAAGTATCTGTGAAACAGATTCCCCCACCTTTCTCTGTCCATCACTCTCTTCCTTTTATCTGTGATAAGACTTTATAGTGCTGCCAGTTCATTCTTTGACAAGTTTTAAAACTTTCCCTTGAAAGCTTGCTAAGAATTCTGTGAATGTCCTCCTCACATTTCTCTTCATATGACCGTATAGCTCGGTGGAGAGGTGATAAAAATGTACTTGGTTTCTTCCATTTAGACCCATGGTTGATGATTTAATTTCCCATTTCTTGGTCCTCCTCCCATCTGACACATCCAAATTTCATTCTCCTTTCATGAAAAAAGATTCAAAAGCAAGAATATCTCTCCCATCATAGACACAGCTTGTGTTACTTTACAACCTATAACATCTGCACTATGTAAGACTACTGGCAGTGGACCTATCTTTATATTATAACTGACATTTCTTTATACTGTAGTAACAATCTATGAATTATTTTCTACTTGTTTCAATTATAGATAAATTAATATCTTCTTAATCACAGAGATAGACACTAAGGAATGACCACACACACATGGCAGGATAAAAACTGTTTTAATGTACAAAACGAAGCAGCAAATCACAGAGAAAGACTCAGGCAAAAATCCAAAAACACATTCTGGGAGGAGAAGTTTATTAGAAACAGTCAATACAAGGATTGTTGGATTTTATACAAGTGCTTTTTAGACAAAATGTATATATTTTGGGTTGATACTGAACAAAAAAATTATTGAATTCTTTAACTATAGTTTTAGTTCCATCAACTTTTTGCATTTTACATGATATTGACTATGAGAAGGTTGATTACTTGGCTGCTACTATTTACAAGGAGAAAGGAATGTTGAGGTAAAAGGTTTATAGGAAAAAATACTTTATTCCAATTCATACCTTTTTTATACAAGTGCACACCCATACCAACAAAAAAGAGTATAATTAAGGTGCAATTTGTGAGAATAATTAGGAATACCAAGATTTTGACTGTGAGTGTGAATTTTTGAGGGGTATATTTATTGAGAGGGGTTACCCCATAAAATTAATAAATGAGGTTCATTGTAATGTAATAGGGGGTAGGAGGGATACATTTACATTATTTTTGGTATTGAACTTCCCACCTCTGATACCAATAGGCTAATACAGGCTCCTTGAAAGTCCTGGCAGAGATGGACAGTAAATATAAGCATGCATTTTTGACTGATTTTAATGGGACACTGGAGTTATTAAAGATATTATGTTGAGGAGTGAGTTAAATTTACAAGTTAATCTGACCTCAAGGTTATGTTTGATAAGCCTTTGAAATATACTTTTAGAAAAGGTTTGAATATCAATGGTTTGTTTGGTACAATCGAATGATTAACAATAAACAAAATAAAGTGGGTACATTTAATTGTGGAATGTATCTGCAGTGCCCCTGTGTTAGTAATGCAGTAGCTATATATGTTGAAGTGAGGGATAGATACATTTTAAGTAGAACTTATAGTACATGTGATTCTGGTGGGGTTATATACATTGCTTTGTGTGTTAAATGTGATGCATTTTATGTAGGAAAGACAGAAAGGAAGCTTAGAAGAAGAATTTATGAACATATTTATGACATATGAAATAAAAATCAGAGAAGTGCTTTATTTAAGCATACCCTTAGTTGTTCATCAGCTAAGTTCTTATTTTTTTTATTTTGGATGATGTTGAGGGGGCTGTGAGAGACTAAAATCGAATATAGAGAAGTCTACTGGCAAATTGTTTTAGAAGCTAATAACCCCCCCTCGCCTGAATGATACTGTCTCCCTCACCCCAGTTTTGAAATTAAGACTAGCTAGATTGTAATTTTTGGCAAATTTGATTTAAGATATGTAGTTTTATGACTTGGTATACATATTTAATGGATGTACATTTTTCATTTCATATTATATTTATATTTTTATTAAGCATTGCATAAAGCAATTTATTTAACCTGATATGTAATATTCTCTTACGTGCAGTAACCAATAGTAAATTTTGGCCACTAGACAGAGATAGATGATTAGGAATTAAATGTGTATCCTGAATGTTAGGTTTTATAGTATTTGATTTACATAGTATTTTTAGAAAATAGATATTTCTCACATACTTTATATATATATATATATATATATATATATATATATATATATATATATATATATATATATATATATATAATTTAGGTACTATGTATTTTTAGTTTTAATTTGCTACCTTTGTATTTTTGTAATATTACCATTCTGCTCATATTTCCATATGCTAAAAGTATTCATTATAGGTTTCATTGCTTAATTAAGTCTCAATTTTTATTGGTGGTTCGTATAACTGGGCATATAAAAAAGTTGCTTTTGTCTAAGTTAATTTACATCTGAAGAAGTCTCTTACATGGATGAAAATGAGGAGACTTTTTAAGGCGTTTATGTATTTTTGGATTTTTGCCCAAGGGTTTCTTTGTGGATTGCTGCTTTGTTTTATACATTAAATCAATTTTATCCTAGTGTGTGTGTTTGTGGTCCTTCCTAAGTGCCTATCTTTCTGATTAACAGTTTTTTCATCTTGGACACTTTTTCTCCATTTTATATAGATTAATATTTTGCTTATACTTTATAATCAAGTAAATTCAGCATACTACCAAGGACTAGACAGTCTGTACAGCTGCATATTTTTCCACTCTCCCTAGACATCTCTGCAAAGGTTTATGCAGTAGGCACGGGTACAAGACATACTTACTGGAGGCTCACTGATTACCATGGTATGAAGTATGCTTTGCTGTTTTATAGGGATTACTAATATGGCAAATAGGACTTATGAAACATGTTGCTGACAACCTGTTATAATGTACCTGTTTTGACAGAATTTAGATGGAACAATCTGAAACTCATGCAGCCCTGTTGTGCCTCACTGTCATAGAATACAGCAATTGATCTTAGACGTACCACATACACAGCCCTTTCTTTTCTCTCTGAACACACTTATAATTGATATATCACTAGAAAGTTGAATTGATCCTGTCATGGAAAGAGTGGCAAAAAACAAATAAACCAAATATTTAAAATGCATATAATGACCATATAAAACCTATTTTGGGTACTTAAACTGGTATATATTATGTCTGTTTTACAGAACAAAATTAAAAACTAAACCACTATTGATTAAACAAACATTTAAGCATGCATTTAAATTATGAAAGGGACAAGAATATTTCTGTATTACTTGTATAGTTGATTTACATATTTACACATTTACATATATGTATATAGTGGCTTAAGACTACTTAAGAGTTATACTTTTAGCTGCCCTTTGTTTAAATACTGCCACTAGGGACAGATAATCATTCATACCAGGATACATAATGGCATCTAATTTTAGGGGTCCATGTTTAGCCATCAAATGACATTTTCATTGAACGGCTAAACATCAAATCCTATCCATTGAATGTTCATTCAGCGAATGTTCATTTTCTCAACAGGGAAAGTAACTAGTTGGCCAACACTTCCAGATCTCACACACCACAGTATTTCAAACCTAACCCACACATACCCCAACTGTATATACCAACTCTGAGACCACACTGCAATGGGGAAAAAGGCAGATAGGGAAATACTGGTCAATTAGTTACTTTCCTATTGCTGAAATGAATGTTTTCTGGATAGGGTTTGATGTTAAGCCATTTGATACAAATGTCTTTCAATGGTTAAACATAGACCCTAAATTTAGTTGCCATAAACGTTCTTTATATTCCATTCTGTCCTCCCAAGCCCCACCCCTACAGTTTAATGTAACTTTTTCTAAAATAGTAAAATAAAACTGTTTTGGCAAGAGGTGCAGGGTTGATTCTCAGCAAAGAAAATTGGCTTGAATTAAAAAGACTCATAAGGGCAGTTATCCTAGTACTTATCTAAGAAATCTATGAAGCTGAGGCCATGAAACAACATATCTTGATGTTTGTTGCTAGCATGGATGGTGCTGGTATGTTTGACAATGTATAGTAACATATTTTTTGACAGCAGTTGATCAAAGCTGAATTATTTTGGAGATCCTAAAACAAGATACAAAAGATATAATTTGGGATCCACTCAGTGTAAAGATACACTAAGTGCAACAGTCAGTACAGAAAACATATCAGTATTTGGACTGGACTGTGACTCTGCTGGTTTCATGCTATGTGGTCCTTTATACAGATCTTGGGAAACAAGTCATTGGGAAGAAAATTAATCCATATTATAGAGGAGAACTAGCAAGCTGTGCCTGAGTGCAGATAGTTAGTCTCTGGCAATAATAGGTAGGGTAAAACTTAAATGCAAATGGAATACATGTTTTAATTTTGGTGTCTAATAAAAGAAAAAAAAGGTTCATAGATTAGTACTAGGCTTACTGCCCTTATGGGCCATTTTAAGACTAGCAATTTACCCCATATGAGAATCAAACCTTGCATCTTGTGTGTGCAAGGTAAACACCTTAACCATTATGCCATCCTCCCACCTAAATAGAGATATGAATTTGACTTGGACTTTATTTTACAATTTTTTTATTTAGATTTTTTGAGAACTGAGTAGCAGCCTTGGATTAATATTCAATTGGTGGGATTTGCAGTAGATTAAAAATATACTTTGATATTGCCAACAGAATATAAAGGAAGTTTGGTATAGTAAACCTTCTCAGGGATATCCGATGTTATACAGTCAATAAATCCATCCATCCCTCCATCCATCCATCCATCCACACCCCTTTTTCCCATATATATAAAGTATATGTTAAGCTTGTCTATATATATATATATATATATATATATATGTGTGTGTGTGTGTGTGTGTGTGTGTGTGTGTGACAAGCTTAACATATTAGGCAAACTACTTCTTTTCCAGGGTGACACATGAACACTATTTGGTAGATAGAATCATGAATTAGGCAATCATATACTGAGGGAATCAAACCCAATTGCAAAGGATGAAGCTAATTACAGATTGTGCCAACTCATGGGCTTAATTTCTCTGAGCTATATTGCAAAATATGGCAACAAAAGTTGCAAATCCCACCAACTGAATATTAATCCAAGACTGCTACTCAGTTCTCAAAAATCTAAATAAAGAAAAAAATTGTAAAATAAAGTCCAAGTCAAATCAATATATCTATTTACAATGTTGTAAATGAAATAAATACAAACTGTATATATTTTAGTATATAAAATAGGGAAAATCCTACACATCTCCAAAGTCTACAGTGAGAAATTTGTGCATTTTAGTTGTTGCTGACAAGAAAAAAATAATAGTGACCACCAAGTCACCAACTTTGAAAATATAGAGCTACTAATAACTCATTTCAGTCAGTAAAGCTGCTATAATTCAGTAGCAAAATATATAATAATATTTTAAGACTACACTTAACAAAAAGGTAACAAGCAGTGTATTCTAAAATAATCTGATAAAACTGAAAATTGTCTAAAAAGGAACATATAGTGAATTCTAAATTAAGCTGATAAAATGTAATACAAAACATTTTAAATCTAGTGAAAGTCATGTGCATTCTCTTCATAGGAAATGGTGCATGTTGAATTTACCATGATGCTATTGTTAGGTAAAAGGATATTTTTTTAGTACTGGAGAATCCTTAACATCAATATGATGAAAATGCCATTTATTACATGCAAACCTCAGATTGTTGCTAAGGTTGACTTAATTGCATTAAAAGAACATTTACTTCCAATTTGTTTTAGACAAGATAGCCTTTTTAAGAGTCATTATCTGTATTTCAGGAAGGCGTCAATTTGTTATTTTTACAACTGAGTAGACTAATGCACTTAATATAATTCATTAAATTTCATTAAGAATGAATGGGGCTTAAATTATACCTGTTTCAATCACATACAAGTGTTTGCTGTTGTCACAAGACAGTACTGGCTTCATATAGTTCTACATATATAGATGGCAACAATTCAAACTCTTGTAAAATAAAAATAAAAATAAAATGAAAAATCAGATAAATAAATATGGCTGTGATTACTTGAAAATTATATATAAAAAGCTATAATTAATTCTTTCAGTAGCTAGCTACTGAAAAAAATGAACATCAATGGCATCTTCACAGTGACGATTATAACAGCACTGTCTGTAAGAAAACTGATTCCTGCTTTTCATTATATATGGAATGGTAAACTAAGCAGCCATTTGCATATTGCAGCTTAACAGCCATTACTTTTCATTCAAGAAACTTTCATTAACGCATTCATTTTCTAGGACCTTTGCTGAATGCTCTCTTTTTTGTTCAGATAATTGCAGGTTTGATTTAATTTTATCCTAAGCTGGTAACAGAGGGATAAGGTATTGAACAATAATTACAGATTAATGTAATTCTTACTACATTTCATTCTATTCACATCATTTTTGATAAACGATACCTTGGTGACCCAAATAATTTTGCCACTCTGTATGTCAGTGCACATATTAATTGGGTTATAGCCTTTATTCATAATCACTTAGCAGAACTTCTCTTTGTACTGAACATGGTCAGCTTTGACTTCTTTTAGATCTTGTACTATGTGAATTCGACTGTGAAACTTCTTTTGAATACAGATGGCTCAGTTCAGCACAAATATGTACAGATATATGGGGGAATATTCCTTCATAGTAAACTTCTTTCCCATTGTGGAGCTGAAGAGGATTATAACTAAAATAAGGATTTGTGCCATTGCAGTCATAAACAGCATTTCACTTTAGATTTGTTTACTTAATACTTCAGATGTCATTCACATAATTTATTTATTTATTTATTTGCTATCGGTTAACCAGGATAGTCCATTGGGCCAAGATAACCCATTTTCAATGGAGTCCTGGGGAGAAAAGCTCCATTACAGATTACATATTATAGAGAGTTATATGCAGTTTACAATATTATAGAGATTTACATCCAAATTATTGTACATGACATTACGAGGAACAGTGATTACAATGAGTAAAATATTATAGTAAAACATGTCTCGGGTGCCTGTGCAAAGAAACATTATGTATATTCCCCCATATATCTGTGCATATTTGTGCTGAACTGAGCCATCTGTATTCAAAAGAAGTTTCACAGTCGAATTCACATAGTGCATAACATTAAATATGTGCAAGTTACATAATTAAGCTATATTCAAACGTCGACCATCTTTCTGATGTAGAGAGATAAAGCTTTATCTACACCCCAGATGATCCACGTTCTTTAAGCAAGGTGAGGTGCTGGATGATGGGGGGTGTTAGTGACTGATGCAGGCTTGCCTATTCCAAGGTGAGGGAAGTGATCCAGCCTGCTACAATGCTTGTCTAAAAAGGAGTGCGGAACTTTCAAATATAGCATACTGGTCCATGTGAATATAGCTCTGCATAGTTTACAGGGCAACTGGAAATATGTGCATGATGTACACATGCTTTGCCCCAGGGTAGCAGAGACTATAGGATTCACCATATATTGCAAGCAGGATGGCATTATATCCTGTTAACAAGCATATAATGACCTACCATTGGCATTCATCGCTTACCTCTAAAAGTAACAAATGGACCTATTGGGTCTCATGACGACTGGGAATTAATATGTTCCACTATGTTCACCTTAATCAGGGAACAAGTGAGATAATTTTATCTTAAGGAAAAATTAATGGGCCTATTGAGTACTAGGAGAGGGGTTTGAAAAAGGCAAAATTAAAATATGGACTACATATTCTTTTGGGGGCCCATATCTGTTTATATCTGATGTTTAAAAATGCATACAATGATGGCTACTCAGAATTGCAATTAAGATAATGTATGAGATATCTAACTGCATGGTTTATGTTTCTTTGCACAGGCACCCGAGACATGTTTTACTATAATATTTTAAGAGCAAGAGGTAACATTCAGTGCACAGAGCTCCAACTCAGATCATAATTGGTGAGAGATTATTGGTGTTATTCTTTCTTTATTTTATGTTCAGCCTTTCTTCTGCACTCAATATAGTACACCAAAATATTGCGCTTAATTCTAATAGACTTACTTTAAGGCTTCAGTTGCTGTTCTATATTGATTTACTTCCTTCCTTTACAGATATTCCTAACAGGTCACTGCTTTGTTTAGTATTTTATATGGTTGCTGATTCACCTCTGGTGTGCCAGAGTAATTGAATGTGGGTCTATTGTTATTCTCTATGTATGTGGCTGTACTAGAGAAACTAATTTGCGGTAGGGATCCCTGTAGCACTACATCAAAGGTAATAAACAACTTTACCAGCCCTTCCATCAAAATGATTTCATTAATGTAGACCTACTTGATAATGATCTGGAATGCATATAAAACTGTATAATCGTAACCCCTTCAAGATGATTTCCATTATCATCCAGTTTTCTTTTAGGGATTTGAGTACTCTGGCTTTAATGTCTGAGTATAATTTATGGTGAAATAAGCTGGGCTTTAATGAAAAATTAGGAATCATGGTGTGGCCTATTAGCAATAGACTGAGTTGAAAGATCAGGTGTCTTCTGTTGTTAGAATATTATATTTCCAATGAATAAATATTATGCAGATCAGGCACCATGGTCTTTTTCATGTGGAATATTGCAACTACTTATGTGTAAGGTATTTGAACTTAAAACTTGAGTGATTGCCCCTTATGCAAAATTCTGTAGCTTGGTTACTGTATCATACATCAAAATATAGGCATGTCACTCTGTTTCTAAGGCTGGAGTGCCTGTGCAGTCTCATATCTGTTTAAAAGCTATTGCATTGATGATCTTGACTTTAGACAATACATGGCTTCCATATCTGAAAAATCTCTTGGCCCCAAAATCTCTTTTTCATTTTTTTTTTTCTATTCTCTAAAGGTATTGAGGATTCATAGACTGCACCTTAAAACTCAGGTGGTTGTTCCTTTACCTAACAGACCTTGCCTCTAGTGCCTAGGGTTGCCACCTTTCACTGTGGCTAAAACTAGACCAAGGCAATGCCCCTTGCACCTCACACACCCCAAACCCTTCCCTATTCATACCCACTTTCTGCTCATTGTGTAATGTCGTTGTCATGTCAGATGAGGGGGATCTCTTTTTTCCACTTGCAGTGCCTTCTTTCTGCTGATTTACTATGCTTTTCTGTAAAAAGACATAGCAAATCTGCCAATTAAACAAATTCTGGTAGTCTGTTTATTTATTTATTTATTTATTTATGTATTTATTTATTTATTTTGTAATTAAATACTGCTGTTTGTACAGTGTTTTCTGAACTACTGGACTGGACAATTGGTTTCATTTCTAAATAGCCCAGAAAAAAATGGATAGGTGGCAACACTACCCTCCATTTTCTTGAAAAAGCCTCACAGTGTTATCTGTTTAAAGAGGACCCTAAAGACCCATCTTTTAATGCTAGCATTTGACTGAACTTAATGATCTCAGCCTTTATCTGAGCATTAATTCTAGCTTTTGTTTTTAATACTATTTCTGTCTTGGAGTGTTGTGCAGCACCCTAAAAAGGTTCAAACTGAATTTGAATCATACCAATGAAGGTCCAATAAGACTACAAAGCTGTAAAAACAAAGAACTCAAAATGATACAGGTTTAGAAATGCCAGTGACCATAATTGCTCTTAATTTTATTATACTTTGTTTCTTTCTGAATTTGAATGTATTGGATAAATCATACTGCACGTTAAGCAGAACCAAAGAAAAGTAGATGTGATGTTTAAAGCTTGTGTGCAGGCAAAAGTATAATTATCATTTAAAACCATGTTCTTTGGCTAAACACATATCTGCTTTCTAAAACAGGAAAATCCGTCCTGTACCTTAAAAAGGCTGAATTACAATCCTGATCAGGAAGGAGTGTGACTGGTAAACTGTTACCTCGAAAACTTGTGAATAGAGTAGCATCACAAATGACAGATTAAATTAGCATTCTGAAGAACTTAAAGATAGAACGTGACTGTTTGACATCCACTCCTAAGATCCTTGCCTCTGTAGACTTCTCTTCCAATTTTCTGTGAGTGTTCTATATTGTCTGTTTTAAGGCATCTCTAAAGACCCATCTTTTTTGTTAATGTAATGACCCCAGATTTTATTTTAAAACCAAAGCTAGTACAACATAAAAAAAAAAATCCAAAGAAACAGCTTTAAAAAATGACAGTGACCAAAGCAGTTCATAAATATATTGTATTATATTTTGTTTCTTTATTAATGTGAATTTGAATTTATTGGATTGAGTGCACTGATGCAATATATTAAATTGAAGGCTGTATTTCACTGAGGAACGCTGTTTTTCCATCTTTTCCAGTTCTGAAATGATTCTACTTTCCTTCTATGTTTTCAACAACCTTTGTTGGGATTGTAGGTACTCTCATCTGGAATTAACCCAAGCATTTCAATTAATGATTTTTTCAATAGGATAAAAACTTGAAATAATTGTTACAGGTAAAATTAAGTTAAGAACTTCAGAATTAATGTAATGAAAAATTGATCATGCCCATGATTTCTACTAACACACACACACACACACACACACACACACACACACACACACACACACACACACACACACACACACACACACACACACACACACACACACACACACACACACACACACACACACACACACACACACACACACAGAAACCATTCTTCCTTCTTGCTGTAAAATGAGACCATAATTTCAATCACCTAAATTTTAGCATCCATGTCATAAAGTGATTTTATGAGACAGACTGGGCTGTCCTGCACTCTCTTTACAAAGACATCTGGGAGACAAGGCACTCTTGTATGAATGAGTACTTTGACTTACTTCTGCTGTAAAATATTTCTCCGGACACATATATTTTTCAAAATATCTGAGTCACCTAGTGTGGTTCTAAGTTACTACCTTCCCTGAAAAAAAAAAAAAAAAAAAAAAAATATATATATATATATATATATATATATATAAAGTCTGTCTTTATTAGGAAGATGAATGCAAACTAGTCACATAAATCATGGATTCAAAACTCATAAAGACAGGGCAAACTCTCATATTACATGTGGTACAGGCACTGATAAGGACAAGTCTGACTGGGAAAAAAAAAGTACTGTAATAAGGTTTTCATTCTTTGCATGAAGGAATGTTTGTGCATGGCATTTTGGCATGCTAGAATTCTCCTTTTTTGTATGTGTGTCAAAAATAAAAAAAAAATAAACAGTTTACCAAAGAATGAGGTTTCACAAGTTGCTGAAATGGTAATTCTTCAAGGAGCTTTCAGGTTTATTCAAATGAAAGACTAACCTCTGGACTATTAAAATGGCTTCTTGTCTTTCCATCTCCCAGGTATTCCTCCAATCAGCTCATTTGGATCATCCCACCACTATCTGTGACTATCTTTAATTAGCTAGCCTGTTGAACATCATGTATTAAAACAAGAACACTCACCCATTATTTACTTAACTAAATAAACTTCTTGAAACTTCAGCAAGGCATCTTTATTGCTGTCACGGGAAGGGCATCAGAAAGAAAGTCTCCTTGATTTATTAAGTGAATTTATATGGCATAATACTTTATACTCTGTTTCTGTCTTATCAGTGGTGAGATATTTATTTCATACTTGTATTTTCTCTAACAATCTAACAAGCGTCAATAAAATATTAAATCTTTCCTCCTTCCTAACCAGTACTGTATCAATAACCAGAAAACACTCACAGACACGCATGCACGCACACACACACACACACACACGCACGGACGCACGCACACACATACACACACACACACACACACACACACACACACACACACACACACACACACACACACACACACTGCTCCTACAACTTATGCCAAAGCTTTTAGTATATTCAAAAGCTTTGTGTATTAGGTAAATCCCCAATTAACCTTCATGCAAGCAATGGTCTTGCTCAATATAGTCACTGTTCTAACCCTATACTAAGACATTTTTTAGATTATAGTGGAGTAGTAAACGTTGTCAATAAAAATAACTTGTAGAGTCACAGAATTGTCAAGAGTCTAGACCCATATTCACACATACGAATGCATATAAAACAGTATAGTATGATGTAAGATATATCTATATATCTATCTAGTTTATGTTTATATTCAGCTTTCACTTTTTAAAAGAGTGCATATGACTAGCATTTCAGAGAGAAAGGTCATTCTTTATTATGGTATTTATTATTTCCACATGAAATCCTCTGGGACACAATCTATTTTGCATATAGTAAGAAATATACTGTTACCATGCTCCACTGCAGTTCTTGAATTTAAAAGAAGGACTTGCCTAAATACATACAATGAAAAAAAAACCCTGACAAATAACAAGGTTACAGGGGTTCTGTGTTTGTAGAATGTTGCAATAATGTATCTCTTAGATTTTTATGTATTTATCTTGTCTATGACAATGTGTACATGCAGGAAGCAGTTATGTAGAAAGTGTTTTAGAACAGCAAGAAATAATTATGTATCTCATCTGACTGTACAATAATGCACATAAGGACATGTTGATATTCTAAAACTAGTTTCTGATAAAAAAAAAATAGAGCAGGTGTTCCACTGCTGGGCTGGAGTGTTTTTTTTATTACAATAAGGAAAAACACTTTTGATCTAAGAAGCTATTCTTCTGCTGAAGAGTTATGCAAGCAGAGGACAGCACTGCTGCATCTTCAAAGCAAAGATCAGGGTGATATTGTATGAAGAGTTTTACTGCTTCAGGTCAGGTGACACTGCAAACAGAAAATAATGTACACAGAAATGAAAGTTATTGATTTCAAAGAAAATTGTGATGGCATTCCAGAAAGAAACGAATTTAAAAGAAGGGAAACGAATCATTGTTGCAACTAAAAATGTCTGTTTTGTAGTCAGACTTCATACTGTTGCTCTCAAATGAAAATAACATAACAAATGTGCCATCACTCTAATTGTTGTCACAGAAACAACTACAAAATGCACATTTCATTTCCTTCTTTGCCTGGACATTCATAAAATGACTGTTTTTCCTACATTATTCATATCTATATGATGCAAACATTTGTCAGAGTGAGATGCTCAACTGAAAATGCTTGTCTAAACTAGTGTGTGTGTGTGTGTGTGTGTGTGTGTGTGTGTGTGTGTGTATATATATATATATATATATATATATATATATACACACATACAAACGCATACACAAACGCATATACACACACACACACACACACACACACACACACACACACACAATATTGGGTCTATATTGAAAGGTCGAATATCACTAATTAGACATTTCAATATAATGAATGCATTAAACTGAAACTTAAACATAGATAAAAATAAAGTCAAAAACAAACAAAGAAACAAAAAAAAAACAGTGCATATATGATTGCTACAGGTTACAGGTATAAGAGTATGATATGTTATTTTTTTTTATTTTTTTATTTTACATTTGTTGACTGGGCTAGTCCAACTGGATATATGTTCATTTTCAGTAGAGGCCCGGGGAGAAAAGCTCCAGCAAAAAAACACACTATCATTTATACTATGTGACATTTACAAATGCAGCTAAATTTATAGATAATTATCCCATTCTTTACATTTTGTTGCATCTCTGTAAACAGAATCATGGTACATTTCAGCTATGGTTAGCCATTCAAATATTTAGCTAATAAAATTTAAATATAAGGTAACACTTTGTAGTTAACAGAAAAAAGTAGATAGCTTATAGAATCTCTTAGTAGTTAACAGAAAAGTAACTAGTTTATACAGGTATGGTGTTTAGTACCCTGAGAAAAATTGAGGTAGTTAGTCCGGGTTAGAACAAGGGCATAGCCACAGTGATATAAGGTATGGCTTCAATTTGCTTTTAAATAGTGTTGTAGAGGTAAAGGTGGTTAGGTCTTCTGGGAGGGATTTCCAGGTTCTGCCCACAGTATTAGTGAACAAGGAGTCACCAGCCATATTGTTAGCTTTACCTATTTGTACAAGTAGTTTATTTGATGAGCGTAGGGTCTTGAGGTTGTTATAGGGGGTGATTAGGTTAGTAAGTATTGATGTGTTAGTCGGTCGGTACAGGATCTTGTGGGCAACTGTTAACTGGTTAAATAGTATATTTGGCAATTCTAGCCATCCTAGCTGCTTAAGATTATCACAATGATGGGCTCTGAAGGCAGACCCAGTCGCAACTCTGGCAATATTATTGTAGGAGATTGCCAGCTTGTTGAGGCTATTTTTACATAGTTTCATATATACAGGCGAGGCATGGAGAAGGGTAGAGATTAAGTGGGTATGGGCAATGATGGTTCTGGCTAGTGGAGTCAAAAAGGGTTTAATCCTGTATAGGGATCCTAATTTTTTGCTGACTGTTTTTATAATACTGTCAAAAATGGGAATCAAAGGTGAGGTTGTTATCAATTAGAACCCCACGAAGTTTAGTAGTAGAATCAGGAGATATAATAGGACCATTGCTTGATGTCACAGTAAAATTAAGTGGGGAGGCCCTACAGGTGGGAGTAAATAATAACAGTTTGTTTTTTGGGAATTCAGGATGAGGCATCGATGTAGAAGCCATTTCTCAACTGTGTTAAACACATTTTGGGTTAGGGACTGTAGGTCAGATGGTGAGGTGGCAGAGCATATTAATGTGGAATCATCCATGCGGATACAAGTAGCTTGAGGTATAACAGAATATAGGTCATTTATAACAATAAAGAATAGGAGAGGGTCTAATATGGAGCCTTGAGGAACACCAAGGGCAATTGGGAGGTGGAAGGATAAGTTGTTCTCCCATAGGACAGCCTGCTGTCTGTTGTCTAAGTATGATTGGAACCATTGAATAGCCAGTGTGTCTAGAGACAGGTTTTTGAGTATATTTATGAGTAAGTGGTGGTTAACCATATTGAAGGCTTTCAAAAGATCAATGAAGAGGGCTGAGGATAGAGTGTCGTTGTTGCAATTCTTATTAATTCAGTTAGAGAAAGATAAGAGAGCAGAGGTGGTGCTATGAAATGGTCTAAAACCATGTTGGCGGTTGGCTAGTAAGTTGTTTTCTATTAGATTGTTTAACAGCTGCTTATGAATGCATTTCTCCATGATCTTTGCCAGTGGAAATAATATGGCTATAGGTCAATAGTTTGATAATTCGTTGGAGTTAGCACTCTTATGCAAGGGGATAATGTGTGCAGTTTTCCAGATTAATGGGATAGTTCCTTCAGTAATAGTTCTATTAATCAGGATGGAAATTGAGTAGGCTATGGCTTTTGCAGCTTTTTGCAGGTATTCTGCAGGTAATAAGTCTGCAGAGAGGGTGGTAGGTTTAAGCTTTTATAAAAGGGTACAGACAAGGGATGTAGGAAGAGGTTGAAAGTGAAATGATGGAGGTGCATTAGTGATGGAAGTGGTTGAGGATGATGTGTCAGGGGATAGCTGATTGGCAAGAGATTGAATGGTCTCTCCGAAAAAAGTGTTAAAGGTATTGGCTATTTGCTTGGGATTATCGTGATCAGAGCTTAAAGGCATGGGTGTGACTGAAAAACCTGGGTGTAAGAGTTTATTGATGCCTGACCAGAATGTTTGTGGTTTATTTTGGTGGGTTTGTTGGAGCTCAAAGTAAAAATTTTGTTGTCTAACAATATGCATTTTTCTGTTTCATTTCTAAGCTGTCTAAACATTAATTGATCTACAGGGTTTTTAGCAGAATGCCAGTTTGCCCACAGTTTGTTTCTAAGGAAGATTTTTTTGTTTGGTAGTTTTTGAGAGCCATGAGGCTGGTTTAATCCTGGCTCTAATTGTACGTGTTGGAGAGTGGTAATCTAAAATAGCTAGAAATTTTGAATTAAAGTATTTTACTGCTTCCTCTAGAGGTAGATTTTTCAGGGGTGACCAATCACATGCCAGAAGTTCTCTTTGAAAGCTGTCGGGGTTAAAATTCTTTTTGGTCCTTATTGTCCTGTAGGTCATTGGGTTTGGGATGTCACTCTTATATCTTATTAGGAAGGTAAGTGAATGGTTGCTTATATCTTCTGGGAGGGTTCCTACTTTGTAACTTTGGTGGTGACTGTTTATGAGAATCCAATCTAAGGTGTTTTCCCTGCCATTAAGTTTATTGATCCTTGTAGGGGATGTAATGGTTTGTGTAAAACCATATAAGTTAATGAGTAGGTGGCTGTTCTGAGGAACAGTTCTTCCAGTTGATATTAAAGTCACCAAGCACTATGGTTTCTTGTGGGTAGGTATTAGATAGCCAACTACGGATATCCTCTAGGGAGCTAGAGTTATTACACGGGGAAGATAAGCACAGATGATATAGATGGATTTCTGTTTATTAGGTTGCAATTTGGAAATAAGGATTTCAGCCTTACTTGTTAGTGGAGGTATAGAATCTACAGGGGTCACCTGTAATCCAGATTTGTATAGAATAGCTACTCCCCCACCCTTCTTAGCTTTAACGTCTAGCCTCAAGATATTGCAGCCGGGTGGAATAATCTTGTTATCTTCTGTTGCATTTTTGAGCCATGTTTCAGTAAGACATAGGATGTCAAATAAATGTACATCAATGAGTGCATGTAGGTGGGCAGCTTTATTATTTATGCTCTGAATATTGAGAAGAGCTATCAAGAGTGAGTTAGAGGGTCTGGTGAGCAATTGTGCGTTGGCAGGAAGTGGGGTGTGGGGTACTGAAGTTGTGGTAGAGTTTGGTCCAGGGTTTGGGTGGATATCACCATCTATTAAGAGGTGAACTTGTAGTCTCATTGTAAGTTTTAAGAGTCTAGATGTTAAGGTTGTGGAATTTCCTAGCTCTTGGACTTTAGAATTTGATGTGAGTCAATCTATGATACTTAGCTGGT
The DNA here is from genome assembly GCF_019279795.1 of Protopterus annectens. NCBI lineage: Eukaryota > Metazoa > Chordata > Ceratodontiformes > Protopteridae > Protopterus > Protopterus annectens. Next base: position 32,061,592 of record NC_056742.1, on the reverse strand, counting down.
AGGTAGGTTTTTGTGCTGGGTGTATATGTATTGCTATGAGGGACTACAAGTATTGGTGTATAGGTTTGCCTTATGGAGTAATTAAATCCTAGGCAGTTAAGGTATTCATAGAATGTAAGTAGGTAATGTATAGATAGGAAAGGTAGGAGTAGAATTAAGAGAAGGACCTTAGGCAGTGGTGAGATAGATGTAGGTAGCATAATGGGGTAGTAGTTATAGGTTAGTATATAGGGTAAGTTCTGACTGTGGTCTGTGTGACAAAACAATGGAAGTGGATTATATCACTAGGTGGATCCTGTGAGTGAATGTGGAGACTAGCGGGTGTGGTTAGGGAGGATAAATGTAGAGGTACTGGTGGCTGGTGGCAATTGGGGGCAGGGTAGGGGAGCGGAGTGAGCCCGCAGGGTGAAGAGAGTGGGTAGAGCCAGTGAAGGACTAAACCCTGGGAGAACACTCAGTTGAGTGCTGACTGCTAAGGTAAGTTTGGGGATAGATGGTTGGGAGGGTTGATTGAGAGATATACAGTGCAAAGTAGAAGGATAGAGTGGGACTGCAGGAAAGATAAGTATAGAAAATACTGGATGCCTGAGTAGGGTTGTCATCTTTTCAAATTCCCAAAGTGGGACATTTTTGGTACAAATGTCAGATTTTGCAGGGCGAAACATACCCATGGCCAGTACAAAGGAAAGATCTTCACTTTTTTTCCTAAATAAAAGCTTATTCTTGTAGCATTTTATTTCTTTATTCTGTTTCTTATAACATTTAGGTGTTGCAGATACAGAATAACTGTTTTATGCAATTATTACATAAAATATAGGAAATAATTTTGTCCTAAAATCTCAGGACATTTGTCATTTTTTCAATTTTTTTGCAGAACACAACTGGCCAAAGAGGGACTGTCCCTCGCAAAGTGGGACAGGTGGTAACCCTATGCCTGAGAGTTATATGTTAAGATAGTAAGATATGTGTTCAAGGAGATTAGTCATGGGAAAAAGTTTCCACCTAGTGGTCAATAGGATATATTGCAATTGTGGCTACTCGTAGGGGCTAGTAGGTCAGGAAGTAAAAGCAGGGCAAAAACAGGAAAAATATATACTGAGGCAATAAGAGGGGAAGGTATGGTAGTTGGGAAAAGAGACGGCTTTTGCTGCTGGCTGTCCTGGCTAGGGGGTGTATGTTAAACCTGCAATTTATTTTCAATTATTATTTTAGACAAGTCTAATCATTACACACAATGGTCTAGTAGACATACTTTCTTGTTTCCTTGAGGGAATGATGTTCAGGGAGAAGTCTGGCTTTATTCTTAGCCCCCTAGATTTTGGGGAAATATAAGATTCTTGGTCTTCAGATAGGGCAAGTTCCCAGTTCCTAATACAGGACAGGCAGGTTGGAGAGCTGGTTACATAAACAAGAACAGAAAACAAATTGGTAAAGAAAACAGCCATTTTCTGGCCACACTTACTCAGATAATAAGAGCTAAAAGATAATGGATACATAAATCCAATTAGCCAGGTAAAAGTAGTGACTTTTCTGAATGTTCTAAATAGCTAATAAAGTTAAGGATGCTAGGCAGATGCAGTTCTCCAGTTTAACAATACTTATTAGGTTCAGATAGACTCAGTATATTCACAGCTATACAGTTCTTAAAAAAACACAGCTATACAGTTCTACAAACACAGCAGATCAACAACTCTTTGAACAAGAAGATAGTGCTGAGCTGTGCGTAAGATATTTCAGCTGCTCTATAACCACACAAGTACATTTTAAGTTATCATATGAAGTGCTTACATGGAAGACAACAAGTCAGAGAAGCATATCTTTAGAAATTAATGCGTTTACTAATACCATTAGGTAAAATAATTATTTCGCTGAAAAAAGAATGGGAAAAAAACAGTGGCATGCCCTATTTCCTAACTGAAAGAGAATTAGTTATATTAATTTCTGAGGCATTCATTTGCACACAGTTGGGTTCCAGGAAGTATGTGTTCCACTCAAGAGACTTAATTAGTGCTAGTTTTGAAGGTGCCTTCAATGACAAGTCACTGGTAAAGAAACAAATGGATGTTTCAGTCATATTAATTTCGACACTTCCATTTATAATTCACATCATGGGCACCACTTAAATGATATTGACAGTATACTGTATGCCCCCCCCCCCTTTCCCAGGAAGGCAGTACTCCCTTTTGAAAGATTCTTCCAGTGACCATCTTTATCAATTCATTAACATATTTGCATTAAAGTTTTGATTTGTTTTAGTGATAAAATACTGTCCCAAAAGACCAAGCCTGTGCTATCATTTTTGCAATTACTGCTGACTGGCCTTGACTGCTGTTTTATTTTTTGTGAGAAATTAGTTTTGACTTTCTACATAATGGTCTCCAGCTAGCTGCAGAACAGCAAAGAATTTTACATCAGTTTATACTAGTCTGTTATGGTGGATGCTCATGAGTCAAAAGCAGATGCTTGTTTGGACAAAAGCAGTGGTGAATTTTAGTTTTTTCATAATTAATATTTTGAAAAGTTTTGAAAGAAGCTAAGTATGCAAACCACATACTGGCACTCAGTCAGTCCTCTCAACAAAAACAAATATGGTACAAATATTTAAGAAATAAAAATGTCAGCAAAGTGGCAGAGATAAATGAAACAACAGAGATACAAATGTGTGGTTCAAAACTCAGCAGTTTATGTGATTCTATCTCCTTCAAGGTTTCAGTCATTTAATAAAAGCTTTACTTTAGATTGCTTACAGTCATTGCTGTCACTATATGCCATAACTTTAGAAGACTCCATTTTTAATGTATTCTGGTAATATGACATGTTCAACAGAAACAAATGCAGAGTTACAACAACTCATCAATGTGAATGCATAAACATTAAGTACAAGTACAGATCTTGCCTTAAACTGCTGAGAGGTTTGTTAGTCTGTTGGCTTTTTTTAAAATGTTAGTGTACCATATTTCCACTACCACCTAAATTCTTATTTTTTGTTGGAAAGGTACATTCCAGATATATGATATATTCATACTGCATTGCAGCATTAATGACAAAAGCGGAGAGACGCTAGCCCTAAACTTCTGACAGTACTGAATTCATACTTTATACTGTGGAGCACACATTAGCCTTGTATCAATATATGATAGTTAAATATGCTCATTTTAATATTGCAGGATGCTTTGTTTAAAGCTTTACTACATTTTGAAGTTTTTTGTTTGATTGTTTATATACAGTCACTAATTCATTCAATCATTTATTTATTTATTTATTTGACATTTGTTTACTGGGATAGTCCGACTGGATATATGACCATTTTCAGTGGAGGCCCGGGGAGAAAAGCTCCAAATCATTTAGTAACAAGGTTACAACAGTTTCTTCACGAATTTACACATCAAGTTATTTACATTGAAAAAGTTATACAAGAGTTATTTACAATGTTACAGCGTTGTTCCCAAAGAGACTCACAGTTACAAGATCAGCACATTATACTTGTAGAAAAGGTCAGAATGTATTAGAAAACAGTTTGGTTAGTTTTAATGTAGTAAGGAAACACTGAAAAGCACTCAAAAAAATGAAATAAGTCAAAAGAAGAGTGCAAACAGCCAAAAAGAACTCCCAAAACTTCTGTCCAAAGGCTTTAATGACACAGTACGAACAAAAACATTAACGCTTTTCAAACACTGATACTCCCATGCATTTTCATCCAAAAAGCATTTGAAAAGCGTTAATGTTTTTGTTTGGACTGGTTTGGACATGCGCTGAGGTGGGATGCAGAGTATATTGGGAAAAAGATGCTATGGAAGAAGCTGCCAGGTAACAGGAAAAGAGGAATGCTTAAGATAAGGTTTATGGATGTGGTGAGAGAGGACATGCAGGTGGTTGGTGTGACAGAGCAAGATGCAGAGGACATGAAGAAATGGGAACAGGTGATCCTCAGTGGCGACCCCTAACGGGAGCAGTCGAAAGAAGAAGAGAGAGAGAGAGAAAGGGATATATCCACATTCATATCCATATATTTGTATACATATATATATATATATATATATATATATATATATATATAAAGGTTAATAAATAGATACATATATATAAATATATGTATACATAAATATACAGAAATATATGACAGCTACAAAGATATGCAATCAGAGGGTCATGCTGCTACACACTGGAATTCTAAGTCTGGAAATTCACTCACTGGAAGTATTCCTTAAAATGGGGAACAATGAGATCTGGGCTGTAACAGAGTCCTGGTTAAATGCAGCAGGAAACACCCCTGCAGTACCAGCCTATAATTAATTCAACAACTTTTGGCTGCAGAATGTGGACTGAAGCTCCAAAGGTGGTGGTATTTTCATATTCATAAAGGATGCACACACCTCCAGAGTGGTAGCCAATATTATGCATTACAAATTCTGCAGGTGTAGCTGACATTGGGTAAGACAGTGGTTCAGGTTGTAGCCTGCTATACGTCTCCATACATGTCCCAAGACTCACACTCTATGTCCATAAACACCCTGGAGAATATTAGTGTCCAGCTTAACACTATCATACTGGTTGACTTCAACTACCCCACCATTAAGAGGGAAAACTACTCATGTACTGATGCAAATGCCCTTCACATCAACCTGGTCCTTCCTAATATGGGTGACTGTTGCTCTACACCAATAGACAACACCTCCCTTGTTATATCTAAACACAAATGAATCACCTATGGAAATCCACAGCCCTCCTACCCCCACTGCACAGGTAACCACCATGAAAAGCCTTTCCAAATCTAACTATGACAACATAAAATCAGAGGTGGTTAACCTCATGGCAGACATGCAAATGGAGACTAGTTGCATGACAGCTGAATCAAACAACAATGCACTATGAACATGTACACAAATGCATGGATACCACCTTACCCAATACAACCAGGACCCTCACCTCCAAAGAAAGGAAAATGATCTGGTGGTCCCCTGCCATAAACAAACTGTACAACAGAAGGAGGAAACCAATATGGAAAAAGTGAAGTCCCAAGACAGGAAATAAACCCTTATCAGTCTCAATGAATAGTTGAGATCCCTCATTAAATACTACAAAGTTAGCTGTGAGAACTGAATTGCAGCACATAGTAAAGACAACCACAAGGCCTCATACAGTTATGTAAAGATTCTCCATGGCAATACCAAGAATTGTTTTGAGCTACTAGAAAATGGCACTTCCTGGACTGAACCAACAAATAATGCCAGCCAGTATATTGGCTGGCATCTTGTGTGCAAACATTAACCCACAACCCCCCCCCCGCAAGGACCAATCACAATACCAGTACACTGCCAGGCACCCAGTATTCCTGCAGCACAGGTTAAAACACCAATGGCCAAGGCCAAGAATACAGCTTCTACGGGACCTGAGAATATCCCTGGTGATGTTCTACATGAACTACAGACTGACCTTGCACCTTACCTGTGTGCCCTGTTCAAGCACAGCCTCACCTCAGGTTTTGTCCCTACTGAATTCTGCACAGATACAGTCACCCCTCTCCACAAATGAGGTGTAACTACAGACCCTGGGAAATACTGCCCCAACTGCCTGACAAGTCTGTTATGCAAAGCTATGGAATGCATCATCATGCACCTAATAATCAGGGATATGGGAATCTGCAGACTCAGAATCACACTAAGTTTACCTTTGTGAAGGGTAGGACATATGTGCTTATTCAAACTGGTCAGCTTCTTGCCATTAGTCACCTGAGCTGTGGATGAAGGCAAGGTGACACATACAGCCTACATTGATCTGGCCAAAGCCTTTGATAACATCCCCCACAAAATAAGCTCAGCATCAACCCCTATATCACTAGGTGGGAACAGAGGCACACACACAGGGGTAGATTGGACATACTGCTGTCATACATTGAGACAGTTGCAGATGTCACTGAGTTTGTTGTAATGTCCTTTATGAGGAATATGACATTGGTAATTGAACATTTACTGACTGCATTCCCCAGAGTCCACAACTGATTTACCAAGGACACCAACTGTCTGGTGAACACACAAAACATAACAGGTAGATATGTGGTCAGTCTGTGGACAGTGTGCCAGTCGAGAGGTATGTCAGAGACATTTCACTGTGAGTCATGATGTCACACACTAAATGCATGTCCACATAAACCATGTCAATCTATCAATCCACCATGTGTATAACAGCACTGATGACAGATAATCTGTTCACAAATCTTTGGATATGTCCTCCATGTTGGTTGGCTATCTCCACCTGTCCTGTCCTGTGATGTATTGCAACCCACTGTATGTGAATCTGTAGGCCACCACCACGGTAATGTCCCTCACACAGGCAAAGAAATGGGCAAGGCCCACATTAAGGAATGTCACATATGTCAGAACTAGCAGCAGTGTCCAGGCCCACAGCACAATACAGTGTGGGGTACTTACATAGTGGTATGGCCATAGCAATACCTGACATCTGCACATCTGTACAGATGACAGACAGAAAGCAGATAGCCAACGGGTTATGCACTAGGATGACTGTCTTGAAAGATACAGATCTGAAACTGAAAGGTATGCCATTACTACATGACAGCAGTCCTCAATGACATGTCCAGAAAACATAGTAGTCTACAGTTAATATCAACATATCAGATCAATATCCAATAGGAGATACATATAAACATACAGCTCAAACACCAAGAACAAGATACTCCGTGCTCATAGTCCAGCTTTGCATGCAGGAATGTACGGTTCCAGTACTACAATCTGCAATCTACTCTTATTTGAAAAAGCACTGTTAAAAGTATTAAAGTAATGATACCATATGTGTTAAACTATTTCTGTCAACAAGTGCACTGCAGCTGGTGTAAGATACAAGTGTGACTGCATATAACCTGGGATACTACCCATGTATGAAACAAATCCAAAGAGAAAAGAGTGTGGTACAACCTATATAAACCCAGGTGTCCCATACAGCATACTCACATCCCTTGCTACTGTAATGAAAGCACATAGAAGCATCTTATGTACAGGAAATTAAATACACATTAAAGATGTCGTTACCCTACTATTTCACCAGACTGGAATGTGATCACTGGTTACCAGGATTAAGCTATGCTTATCAGGTGCATTGCTTAAATGTAAATGCTAAGCAGATTTGTGCACTGGTAAACAAAGCCTACACAGTGTAAGTGCCTTTTCATTTAACTGTATGTTAGCACCGCTTACCATCATGCAAACCAAAGTAAATACGCTCAAAACTGCCTTAATCACTCTGTATCTAACAGTCCTTGTTCTGCCTTGCAACAAAATAAACAGCCCTTATTGGTCTTGAATCTAGGACCCTGCATACCATAGCCTATATAACTTACCAGTAAGCCAACTCAGCTGTATTACTTTAGGAGGTGTTCTAAAACATACCCTTCTTTACAGCCAGTTTACAATAGGGAAGAGACAAGTGTGCAATTAGGAAGGATTGGTATCTATAAAAATATATATCTGAATAGAAACATACATAGAGAGAGAGTGAGATATGTAGGGAGATGCATGTATATGTATAACAATATATAAACATATTAACAATAAATACTGAGGTGTACATATATATATATATATATATATATATATATATATATATATATATGTAGAAATATATATATATATGTAGAAATATTTATATATATATATATATATTTATAAAGAAATATATATATAGAAATATATATATATATAACTATATATATATATATATATATATATATGTATCTATATATATATATAGAAATATATATGTGTAGAAATATATATATATATATATATATATATATATATATATATATATATATATATATATAGTTACACTTCAGAAGATCGAACGGCTGAAATATCGAAGATCATATGGCCGAGACCATATGATCGATATTTCAAAAGACCGATCTTCTGAAATTGTAACACAAATAAAAAAAAGTTAAAGAAGACAGTAATGCAGGAGGGCAAGTGTAAGTATGTAAGTGTACAAATATATATATATATATATATATATATATATATATATATAGTTACACTTCAGAAGAGTGAATGGCTGAAATATCAAAGACCATATGGTTGAGACCATATGATCGATATTTCAAAAGATCGATCTTCTGAAATTGTAACACAAATAAAAAAACAGTTAAAGAAGATGGTAATGCAGGGGGGCAAGCCCCCCTGCATCCCTCATGTGGTGGGCTATACCCCCACACCCTCCTACTTAAATATACCAACCCCCAAGATCACGCTACAGCAGGGACTAGGAAAATCTCCCATTCCGTACTGTATTGACAGTGTAACACAATCTCGGAGTTAGTATATTTAAGTAGAGGGGATGTGGGGGGTGGGGGGGGCTTGCCCCCTTGCATTACCATTTTCTTTAACTGTTTTTTGTTTTATGTGTGTTACAATTTCAGAAGATTGATCTATTGAAAGATTGATCATATGGTTTTGACCATATGGTCTTTGATATTTCAGCCGTTCGATCTTCTGAAGTGTAACCATACATATATATATATATATATATATATATATATGTATGTATATATACGTATATAGATATATATATATATATATATATATATATATATATATATATATATGTCCCAAAATTCTCATACAAACATATGCTGCTGGTAGACCACAGACAACTGGAGCAGCATGCACAGTTGGATGCAAAAGCAGCAATGACGCTCACATCTGCCCCCCTAAACAGTCCAAATAAATAAGTGAACAGTATACTGCTACAAAATCATGATAGGCCATACACAATGCCAGACATACAACAATCTCTTAGCAAAAAAATAAAATGTCTGAACATAGCAAAGTAAAATACAACCATACAGTAATTCACACATGTATTATACTCTGATGTCTTGGCCAAATCCTTCAAGGAGTAAACATTACAAGAAATACATGCCTTAATCACAAGAAGCAATTAACACCTAATTACATAATTGAATACACAGCCTCCAATTATGCTCATCATTTAACCCCCTATTGGATAAAGTACCACAGTTAATATTAATACATTGAATCTGCACATAACAATTGCCCTTTTATGAATGTTTCATCACAGCGAGGAACAGACGCTTTCAGAAACAGTACCTTGAGACCCACTACTGTCCCCAAGGTGTGATTTATTCAAATGTACAGCTATAGTACTGACATATTTCTTATAAGTAATATGTCTGACATGTTCTAACAGCCCAGTTTTAAAACATGTGTTACTTTCCCCACATAAAATATGTTACAAGGCCATCTAAGAGCATTCTTTATACACCTACATCTTGAATGTACAGACTTCAGCATGTTTCCCAGTCATTCCCCTCAGCAGGAATTACAGCACTAAATAATGAGAGACCATTATACCTATCCACCTCCTACTGTATGACATCTGGACAAAGCCTGACATAATTGGTGAACTGAACCCCTAATACATGGCCATACATGAAATATTGCTGTTATACACTGAGAAAGTTGCTAGTGTTACAGGGTTTGTTGTAACATATATTTTTGGAGGGATATAAAGTCAGAAAAACACATAGATGTTACCATCTACATAATGCAATCACCAGGGTATGCTACTGATTTGCAAGTACAACACCTGTCTGGGGAACAGCCCATACGTAACAGGCTAACATGTGGCCATTATGTGGATAGCCCTACAGCTGAGATCTATGCAGACACAGAACTTTGCCAGACTGAAACCCATGCAGATGTAGCATGTGCAGACAAACCCTCTTAAACTAGCAGTATTCCAAACATATAACAGCAATACTCACATTCTGCTCCTAAGTCTTAAACCTTCCAAACCATTTAGTTGGCTTGTCTCCACAAGTCTTGTTGTAAGAGGTAGTAGCTCACACAACTCCAGGATGTCTTTCTCACAAGTAAGGAAAAGAGCCAATGCTCACATGAAGTATTCATTTATAGTAGTGTGCTGCCATGTCATTGGCTATTGGAAGAACTACACAGCTGCTCTGCATGCTGTTAGCAAGTGGGGAACCCCAATAGGTGCACAGGCCATCACCTGGTCATGAGCATCACCTACAAAAGCCATGCTGCAACCTGTTCAAACCATGTCTATTCCTGTAGTGCACAGAGAGAAAGAGAGAGAAATAAATGAAACAAAGTGGAAAAGAGAAGAAAGAAAAAGGTAAGTGGAGCATGTAAGCAAGTAATTGAATGTAGTACATGGTCTGTAATAATGGGAAATATGATTTGGAGGAATATATGCCCCAACAACACATGCTGTACTAGTGTCCTGCTAAACAGCTGCTATGGCCATAGCATCTGGCCCTCTCTGCAGTGGGAGATATCACAGATATACCTCTCAGCTGTAAAGATCTTCACAGAATGTCCACATTTTACCATTGTGTATTTTTGTCTGTTCCTCCTGAGATCTGTACTTTTCTGGCAAATAGCTGAGGATTGAAGGCCTCAAGTAATGACAGACACTTGAGTTTAAGACTCCACATCCTTAAGAATATTCACCGTAATGTTTAATGTATCACTCTATGAACTTCCTATACTTGTGACAGGTATATGTAACATCTGTCCCTATTTATCCCCACATCATGTTAGGCATTGTCCAGATGTGATGGTCTGAGAGGCTGTGAGATGGGATCACAGCTTAGGAGCCTGACTCACCTGGGAAAGGACAGCTCATATATGACAACCGCAGGAGTGTCTGTCAAACAGTTGTAACTGTGCCAGTGCTAGGCCAGTTAATGGGATGTTTTCCACATCCATGTTACCTGTGATTATGAGTATGACACATTTGCCTTGTAAAGCTAAGACACCTACAGATGGTGTGTGCATAGTAGAGTACTGTTTCAGATGTGTGTTGAACTGCATGTGATATATTGAATTAATAACATTCAACTGTACAGTGTTCTGCTGGAAAATAAGCACATTTGTGACTAATATCTGTAGTCATATACACATATACCTGTTATGTCAGCCAAACCATTGGCAGGTCTGTGTGCAATGGCATTGTAACATAGTAGCCTACTTATGACTGTTGGACATCTTCCAGGTTATCACAGTGATGTCAAACCCTACTGTACAATCAATGTACTAATGTATGGCACAGCTATATTAATACAGTATCAATACTGATGTGCCCTTTGACACCCATTTATGTGTGCCATTGTCCAGATGTACTGCTGCAACAGGTTGAGAAGTATGACTGAGTGGCAAGATTGTAACTACAGTGGCCATATTAACATACAACAAAAATGTATACCAGGTATCCCCTGAGCACATGTATGTATGCTTATGTTCAGCTGGAAAGCATAAAACTAAATCACATGGGTTTCAAGCAGTTAGGTACATAGGTTGTGCATGTTGTACATGTGTGTAATATCAATGTCAGTGTATACAACAGACAGAAATATGTACAGCTACTGGTTCTTGCAGTGCCGTGACACTGCTATGGGTATTAGAGTAGGCATGATATTCAGCTATTAATCAGAGAAGTGTCCACCAGTGTTATGACCCTCTGTCTATGCCTACCACTACCAGCTATATCCACACCTATATGCAGTGGATATCACAAGTGTAAACACCCCTGTTAGACTGCCAGGTATGTATGCTGTATGACAATCAGACCACAGAAGATCATATCATAATGTTTCTCATCTTTATGTGACCCCTAACCTGTACATTTCCATTGAAATACAATCAAAAGTGTTTCTAGGAAGTTGACCAACTATTGCCAAGTGAAGATGTGCCATAATGTAGAGTCCAGACCAGGACGGTTGAATGCTTTAACCATCTCAAGTGCTGCATACACAACATATCAGTTTAAGGGTGTGCACATTCATTCAACTGGCTTATTGTACTGAGTATTATTTACATATGTTTTCTCAGACCTAATTGTTATATTTTCAATTGAATTGTACAGGCTATAGGTCATACTACAGGTGGGATCTGTTATAAAATGAGTCATTGTGGTGTCATGTTCCAATTGCACAAATACCAGGCAGTGTATCAGGGGTGTGTACCCTTTATATCTACTGTAGCTATATGGACACAGCAGTATCTGACATGTATATCCAGCCTCCACCAAGATACAGTAATCCAATTTGGTGGACAGCAGCAATACACAAACCACATAATAGGCTGCTACATTGGCTGTACAGGGACACATATTTGCAGGCAACAACTTTGAAGCAAGTCCACCTATATCTGAGCAAGCATGTAAGTTCACAGGTGACATCCTGTAAGGCTGACTATGATTATGAATCGGACATATCCATTCCACCAAGGACAATTTCAACCATGTCTCCACATATGTTGTAAGTCTGAAACAATGCAATTCACCTTGCACTGGGGGTAAAGAACACCTCATACACACATGCTGTGGATATAGGCAACCTGCATCACACAGGTTAGGTGGGAATATTGCCACCCTGTCCACCCCACAAGTACATGGAGATATGCACATCAACCACACTCCTCCCATCAGCAATGGTGAGCATGTACATATTGCCTACTGATGCCTCCAACATAAACTCAAGCATGTGCTCAGAGATCCATCACACATCACAGTCAAACACAGACCTGACACCATACACACACCATCCACATGGAAGATGACCACTGTCAACCCTCTACACAGAAATGAATGGAGGACAGAGGATTATGCAATCAAGTGTCCAACATTGGGGGGAATAAGATAACTCAGGGACAGATGTGTAATGCAAACTGTTATAGCTATGACAGCTTGGAGGGTTCCAGTTTAGTCTGGATTATTTGCGAGTAATATCCACTGTTGATGTGCATTTTGGCAACTGTATGAGGTCCTGTGACCTTTTCCTGTTTATGTCTTCCAGGCAACATGCAGAGTGCTCGCCTACCAGCATTCTCTGTTGGGGAAACAGACATAGGTTCATAGGTTCATAGGTAGATACTAGGCTATCTGCCCTAGGGCATTTATAAGCCTAGCTAGAGTGTATTTGGCTTCCACCTCCCTATTTGATTAGCCTACTGTGCCTCTGTAAAGTAGGTCACAGAAGGTACCCTTTTAAGATTAGTTTACTGTGCATCTGTCTAGCAGGGACACAGAACAGATCCCAGGGGTGAATTTGTGATTTCCCATCCATGCGTCCAGATTTCGCTTGAAGAGGGTCAGAGAGGGGCTGTGTCTAACATGAATTGGGATTCTATTTCAGAGTGAGGGGAGCCTCTGGGAAATGAATCTGTCCCACCAGCATGTCCTATTTATTTTTGTGCTGAGGTTTAAGTTCCTGGAGCGTGTAGCTCTAAGGGACTTGGATTTTTTGAGGTGGAGCATGTCCATTAATTCTGGGTTTGACATGGCTTTGTACGTCAGGCATAGATCGCCACTGAGTAGGTGGTAAGCACCTGAGTAGAACTGGAGTTTCTTTAGTCGAGCTGCATAGGACATCTGTTTGTAGCCCATGATCCTCTTGGTGAGGTACTGTTGGGGTCTCTCCAGTTGCTGCAGGTGTCGGGTAAGGTACATCCCAAAAGGGGCATTGTATTCAATTATGGGCCTGATGAGAGATGAGTAGAGGGGCACAATGACCTCTCTTGATCTAGATGCGAACCCTTTTGTGATAAGTTGGGCTATATAGAAGGTCTTTCTAACCACTTTGGCAACGTGATTATCAAAGGAGAGATTACTATCTACATTGGTCCCCAAATCTCTAATTACTTCTTCCGCACTTAATGGATTACCACCTATGTGGTAATTTGTGGGCACCTTGTTTTTCCCAAAGGGGATGACTATGCATTTTTTACCATTTAGCTTGAGGCCGTGGCTCTGGCACCAAGCATCCATCTCTGTGAGACCCTTTTGGAGGATGCTTGTGTCAGCTGGAGATTCGATTATGGCCCCCAGTTTGCAGTCATCTGCGAACTTTGTCAGCATTAATCCACCCGTGTTAGCCTGAACCTCAGAGAAGTATATACTGAACAAGAGAGGTCCCAGAACTGAGCCCTGTGGGACGCCACTTGTAACTGATTTGGATTCGGACATGGCACCTGCGATTCTGACTATGTGGGTTCTATCTCTGAGCCAGTTTGCAACCCATCTTTTGATATAGGGGTTGATATTTAAGCTGGTAAGCTTATCTATGATGCCCAAGTGGGGTATTGTGTTGAAGGCTTTTGCGAGGTCCAGGTAGGCTGTGTGGACTACCATGCCCTCATTTATGGCTTTGGTAACTGTTTCAAAGAAATCAACTAGGTTTAAGAGGCAAGATCTGCCCTTAACAAAGCCGAATTGGGTAGGGTCCAGTGTCTGGAGGCTCCCAATGTCTTTGTTTATGAGTTCCATGATAATACGCTCCATAGCTTTACAGACCAGACTAGTCAGGCTTATGGGGCGATAGTTCCCGGGGTCCATTGTAGCACCACCTTTGTGGACTGGGACCACTGTAGCTGTACGCCATTCTTTGGGTACATATCCTGTAGTAAGGCTTAGTTTGAACAGTGACTTAATGTGAGGGTTCAGTTCTTCTTGGAGCTCATGTAAGACACAGCCTGGGACACTGTCTGGTCCCATAGATGCTGTGTTTTTTGCTTTGGAGAGGGCAGCTTTCACCTGTGCATCTGTGATGTCAGGGGGGTTACATTCAGTTGGGTTAGGCATTTGCTCCTTTGGGGGGGAAGGGGGGGAGAAGTTTGGGCTGAATATGTATGCCAAGATGTTGGCTATATCTGTAGGTTCAGTATATTTTGTACCATTATGCAACAATTGAGAGCATATCTGGGAGTTTCCACCCATAATCCTGACATAACTAAAGAAGGCCTTGTGATTATCTTTAGTGTCTAGGGCAATTTTTCTTTCGAAACTGGCCTTTGATGATTTTATGAGGGATCGAAGTTTCTTGCTAATACTGATCAGAGATGCCTTCCCTTTTTGGGATTTTACTCTGTCATGTAGTAGCTTCCTCCTTCTGTTGTATAGCTTATTTATGGCTGGGGTCCACCAGATCGATCTCCTGTTTTTGGAGGAGTGAGTCTTGGTTTTATTTGGGATTGCATGATCCATGCAGTCCTGCAGGTGCTCATAGAATGCATTTGTAAAGGATTCTGCAGATTGGGCTGTATTATCCTCTGGCCCGGGGGCTTTGACGGATTCCACCTCAGTCTTGAGAAGTGCAAAGTTGGCTTTTGAGAAATTCTTTACAGTGATTTCCTTGGCTGGGGGTGGGGACAAGATATGTATGTCCAGGGGAAATTTGTTTATGGTCTGATCTTACCAATGAAGGGTTTACTTCTGGTGTGGAACATAGAGTCCCCATGTTGGTGATGCCCAGGTCCAATATGTTGTTCCCTCTTGTGGGAGTGGTGACAAGTTGTTCCATCACGTTAGAGTTTATAAATTCAAGGAACCGTTGGGAGAGGGTGTTTGGGCTTGAGTAGTTTTCCCAGTCAATGTTTGGGTAGTTGACGTCACCCAATAACATAGTGTTTGGAGAGACCTTCATATTCTCCAGTGTTCTCAGGAATGCCAAGTGGGGTTCCTGTAATAGGGAGGGTGTTCTGTAGCAGGCTACAAACTAAAAGGTAGTTTTGCCCGCTGTTAGTTGCACATGGATGGTTTCCGATGCTTCGTGCAGTGCCACTAACCTGGAGGTGTAGGTATCTTTGATGAATATAGACACTCCCCCTCCTTTTGTGCTTCGGTCCGAGTTCTGGGGCTGAAACGCATGGTATGAGTTATAACCTGGTAGTGCTGGGGAGCTCTCAGGAGCCTTGAACCAGGTTTCTGTTACTGCACATACATCGATTTTCTCCTTACTGAGGAGAGGCTCGAGTGCGTGCATCTTGAGGTTTAGACTTCGGCATTGAGTAGCATTACCTTTAGTTTTTTTATCCTTGGGTTGTCTATGGAGGTGGGTTTGTCCTTTGAGCCTTGCCTAAAAAAGGCACTATGGGGGTGGCAAGAGCCTCGGCCAGTATACAAAAGCCTCAGGGTGACAGGTGCAAGCCGTCCCTAGCGAAGCAACGTGGCTTGCCGAACATGTCATCCCAGGCTGACAGACACTGGATCCCCTTTGAATGACACCAATACTTTAGCCAAATGTTGAAACTGATCATTTTGTCTTTATACTGTGGCATCATTCTTGGTGAGGGCAAGATGCTACTCAAGGTCAGGGTCATACCAGCCTGGCTACATGGTTAGAGAGCTCCTCTATGTCTCTTTTCATGTAGTCCAGGGAGGTACGTCTCAGATCATTCACACTAGCATGGACAATGACGGAGTCATACTTGTACTTGCTTTGGAGTGACCTGAGTGCTTGCTTTATGTGGCAGATCCTGGCACCCTACAGGCAGCATACAGTGACCTTCTCCTTGTTCAGTTTGGTGAGCAAGATGTCAGTGTGCCGGACAATAGAGTCCCCTATAACAAGTGTATTTGGTGTTTTGTTTGGCCTTAAGGGCTGTGACTGTGAGGCACACTGATTTTGTGAGATATGTGATTCATGGGTATTGTTGAGGGGTGGCTGTTGCTTGGATGTCTGCTTAGGAGATCTTTGTTGTTTAGGCAGATTTTTATTTAGAGCCTCTGAGTATGTTTCTGTGTGTTTATGTGTTGGGTATGCAGATGCAATAGGTCTGTGTGAGACTGGATTTGTGGTATGGGTGGTTACCTTTTCCTCCTGACTGACTGTGCCAGTCTTGGGTTGAGAGAGCTCTGCCTCCAGTTTGGCTGTGTAACTGCATCTCTCACATGTATTAGAGTTTGTTGGAAGGAGGCGAGGGTTGTCTGTGTACATAAGGCAATTGTAACATTGCCTCAAAATTCCCAGATTCACACGCTGGACTGGAGAGTAACCTTGAAACTGACCCTTGGACATACCAGATTAGTATAGGGAACTGTTTTTTTACTCATCAGATTAGGGAAGGGAACTGATTTTTCACTTGATCAGGAAGGACCAATCAGGAGCCTAATACTTATGATAAGTCAAGGAGGGTGTAGTGCTTTAGTTAGTTAGTGTTTCCTTATAAGAGTGAGCTAGTGTAGGGTTTTAGAAAGAGAATAGAGTGATTACTTTGAGAGTTTGAACAGTTCTAAGGGAAAAAGTGAAGAGCAGAGTTTGTGAAGCCTGGAATAGTTTAAACCTGTTTAGGCGGCACTGCCCAACGCTGCTCAGTGCACAAAACCACGAAAAAAGAGAGTTGTAGGATTTTAAGAGAGAGAGATCAAGGATTTTAGAATTGACACAAAATGGCCAATAAAACTACAACTTCTAGGCAGTAACCACTCCTCCAGGGACAGGCAGGCTGTTCAGTGTTAACCACTCCCACTAGTGAACACAGAGACTTCCCTTTAGCACAAGCAAGCACTGGCCTTCTAGAAACTTCCAAACAGTTCAGAACAGAAAATCTGTAACTGAACTTTCTTAACTTTCAGAAAGTGGGAAAAAAGCAAGATTTTTTTTTTTTTTTTTTTTTTTGTAGTTTAAAGGTAACAGAGATACACAAGCAGCAAAAATAATCACAACAGTGCAATAAATGACCCCACACTTGAGTGCAAGGCCAACATCAGGTAAAGTGCAGTTTTTAGAGAAAAAACAATTTTAAATTAAGTGCAACACAGGAAATGCAGTAAACAGGCTCTAGATGTGTTCCAAGTACTGTTACTGTTACAGATATAAACTTTAGCAAGCCGGAAAATGCCAAAAAGTAGGCGGCAAAGCAGCAAAACTTAACAAAAAATTAGAAGAAAATACTTAAAATCACAAAAGTGGCTCATTTTCTTCTCTCAGTGTTTTCTCCCCTTGGTAGGTGCTTCAGCAACAACTAGCAAGCCTGAAAAGACACCAAAACCACAAGGCCGCTAGGTTTTAAGAGAGACAGATCAAGGAGTTTAGAATTGACCCAAAATGGCCAATAAAATTACAGCTTATAGGCAGTAACCACTCCTCCAGGGACAGGCAGGCTGTTCAGTGTTAACCTCTCCCACTGGTGAACACAGAGACTTCCCTTTAGCCGAAGCAAGCACTGGCCTTCTAGAAACTTCCAAACAGTTCAGAACAGCAAATCTGTAACTGAACTTTCCTAACTTTCAGAAAGTGGGAAAAAAGCAAGATTTTTTAGTTTTTTTTTTTCTTTTTGTTGTAGTTTAAAGGTAACAGAGATACACAAGCAGCAAAAATAATCACAACAGTGCAATAATTGACCCTATACTTGAGTGCTAGGCCAAAATCAGGTAAAATGCAGTTTTTAGAGAAAAAAAGATTTTAAATTAAGTGCAACACAGGAAATGCAGTAAACAGGCTCTAGATGTGTTCCAAGTACTGTTACTGTTAGAGCTATAAACTTTAGCAAGCGGGAAAATGCCAAAAAGTAGGCGGCAAAGCAGTAAAACTTAACAAAAAAATCAGAAGAAAATACTTAAAATCAGAAAAGTGGTTCCTTTTCTTCTCGCAGCATTTTCTCCTCTTTGTAGGTGCTTCAGCAACAACTAGCAAGCCTGAAAAGATGCCAAAACCATGAGGCAGTTGGGTTTTAAGAGAGACAGATCAAAGAGTTTAGAATTGACCCAAAATGGCCAATAAAACTAGAGCTTCTAGGCAGTAACCACTCCTCCAGGGACAGGCAGGCTGTTCAGTGTTAACCACTCCCACTGGTGAACACAGAGACTTCCCTTTAGCCCAAGCAAGCACTGGCCTTCTAGAAACTTCCAAACAGTTCAGAACAGTAAATCTGTAACTGAACTTTCTTAACTTTCAGAAAGTGGGAAAAAAGCAAGATTTTTTTGTTTTTTTTTTCAACAGAGATACACAAGCAGCAAAAGTAATCACAACAGTGCAATAAATGACCCCACACTTGAGTGCTAGGCCAAAATCAGGTAAAATGCAGTTTTTAGAGGAAAAAACGATTTTAAATTAAGTGCAACACAGGAAATGCAGTAAACAGGCTCTAGATGTGTTCCAAGTACTGTTACTGTTACAGATATAAACTTTAGCAAGCTAGAAAATGCCAAAAAGTAGGCGGCAAAGCAGTAAAACTTAACAAAAAATCAGAAGAAAATAATTAAAATCACAAAAGTGGCTCCTTTTCTTCTCTCAGCATTTTCTCCCCTTGGTAGGTGCTTCAGCAACAACTAGCAAGCATGAAAAGACCTCATCATCCAATATGTGATTGGACATTATGCCCTGTCATGTGGATGGAGAGCAGAAGATGTGTAGGAGAGGACTGCCCTGTGGAACAGTGTAGTCCACAGGGTCAATGATGCCGGCCTGCACAGC
This sequence comes from Protopterus annectens, assembly GCF_019279795.1. Lineage (NCBI taxonomy): Eukaryota > Metazoa > Chordata > Ceratodontiformes > Protopteridae > Protopterus > Protopterus annectens. Next base: position 32,042,343 of record NC_056742.1, on the reverse strand, counting down.
AGAACTTATGAGCATATGCAGCATCAGGCCACTGACTTCAAATGCCATGCCCATCAATGGGCTGCTGCTGTAGCGAGGGACCGGCTAGCCACAGGTGGTGGCCCAGCCATCCAGCCCCCACTGACACCCACAGAGGAGCTCCTCACCACACTTGGGCCACACGCTGAATGCACAAACCATGATGCTGAGGGAAGTATTGTGGAGGTGGGTTGCACACACACACACACACACACACACACACACACTGGATGAGGAGCATGCAGGTAAGGGTCCAGTGGGGATTAGTACATTAATGTATCAGGCATACATGTATCTGTATTGTATCTACATGCATGTGTCAGGTCTGATTTCAGTTGTGTATGGGGGTTCTAATGCAGAGAGGTGCACATCTATGGTGAGGACAAGACATTGTGTATTACTGTGGTTAGTACTGTAGATGTGTAGACATGCTGCATCCATCCTATACCAAGGCCACATGTGTGTCTGCTGACAATAACTCCTTCTCAAAACTACCTAGGACTCTCTGGTCTGCATATAGGACAGCAGCCTGAAGCTTGTGAGTATTACATTGTTCTGTTGTTGCCTAGCATTACCCCAGGCATGTGAAGCGCATGCAATTTACCATGAACACAACCATCAGTAATAGCAATATTGCTTTATGTAATAGCTATATTACTTGTTGTGCATGTTCACTTGTGCTGGGGTTAACTGTATTTTATTTTATACCTGCATTGCTCTGGTCTGTGCCTTATTGTCAGCTCCGTTTACACTGTGGTCGACTGGTTCGTTACTTTTTTCTACGTGGATTCCTGTATTGGAGTTGGTGTTTTGATTTACTTATCCAGTGTGTTGACTCGGTGTTTTGTGGCATTGGCGTGGTGAGACCAGATTATGGAAGGTATTCTTAGGGAGCTCACAGCAGTTTTGGGCAAATTGGTTCGTGTGTACGAGGGTGAGAAGGGCAGTAATGATGACACTCCAGTTAACAGTCCTACGGAGACGGAGGTTGAATTATACACTATGCACTCACCAAACGACATCACACCTGGGCAAAGGGTGAATCCATCTGCTACCTTCAGTGGTGTCGTTGGGAGGAATCGGGCAGGAACTAGTGTTTCAAACACTGCTGCGGCTGCTCCATTGGATCCTACGAACAAATCCACTCAGCAACGTAACCTCACTTCCTGGTTTGAGGCTCCTGAGTTTAGCGCACAACTGGATTCCTTCATGAGTGAACAGAGGGGCAATGGTTATCAACCGGCTCTTACGCTTAGGGAGCAAATTTTTAAATATGAGAAGCTATGTACTAAATACAGAGCGGTTCAACTTGACAGTTTGTTCTTGGCAAAATCTAAGGTCTTGAAACAAATACCGAAGGGTCTACGCATTTGGAAATTACCTACGGGGGTCGACCCTGGGTCGGAGGCCTACAAAGAATTAATTGAACTGTATCAGAGAACAGGTATGGAGTTACTCGATGTGATTTTACGCAATAATGAAATCAAACTCAAACAATTACGTGATGAGATTGTTAGGCTTGATTCAAGTATTACCAATGACTTATTGTTTTTTCAACACCAAAACCACTTTGAAAAAGTTATTAAAAATGTTGAAATGTTTGTCAAAAAGAATACCAATATTAAAAACAAAAAGTTGGCTAGAGACTGTGCTGACTATAAAAACATGACTGCGTATCCACCAGGACGTAATGCTACCAGTTTTTCAACTAGGACTTATACTAGGGTTGACTCTAGTACTTCTAATAGAGACCTTATTGATGACTGTCAGGCTCAAGATATTTTTTTAGAGGAACCAGTATTGCCTTGGAGGTCAGAAAGGCTGCAGAACAAGGGGCAGCATTACGGAAAGTTCCAACAATCGAGTCCCAGGAGGAGGGGGATGAATTACCATTAGAACTTTATACCTTGGGCTTTACTGTGGACTTTGAAATGTACAAGAATTTAGATGTTTTGATTTTTCCTGACAGTATTCAAGATTGTAATTTGGATGATGTGTGTGGTGTGTGGGGGGGGGGCAGTGATTATGACCACACCACTGTGGTACCTTCATTTATCAACAATTTTAATGATGCCTTGTGTGTGCCTGATAGTGTTCACCATGGGGTTGTGCATGACAACTGTGTGAAAGGGGTTGGTGACCTTGACAAAATTACTTGTGCAGTTTTGCCATCATGCAGTTTCAAAGACAACGTCATGGATTTAGGTTTGGCAAGTGAGAATGTACACCAAGTGTTGTGTTTTGAGAGTGAAGATGTTGTAAACAACAGTTGTGTTTTGGCATCAGTGTGGTCTAATAGTTTAGAATTCACAGAGGTTAATATTTCAACAAATTTGGGCCATGAGATGTCCAGTATTGATGTGTGGGATGTAGGTGTGAACACAAAAGAAGTTAACATCATGAGTACGGTCCCGGATGGGGGGATGAAACACACCATCACTAAGGAAATGGGATTCATTATATATAATTATACTGATCTTGTGCTCACTGAATCCCATTTCAAGTTATTTAGTAAAGGTGACAAATTTGTGCCAAGCTATAACATTGACATTACACAGTTATTAAAAAGTTTTAAACTATTTGTAAGGGAACTAAATTTGAAGTTGCACTTTCATTCAGTTTGTCCAGGTACAAATACTCAGAGGGCAGAGAAGCACAACACTCAAGAGGAAAAGTACTTTTATACCACTTCCCAACAAGGAAATCAATATTTTTGAAAGCATTGTTGAATATGAATTGAGGAGAGTTTGTGCACGAAGAACTAGATACAATGACAATTTGACTGATGATGAAAGAACCACACTTAGTGAATTCATTTCATCTGGGCAGTATAGATGCATGAGACCAGACAAGGGTGGGGGGATGGTTATCATGCACAATATCGATTATACTGGCCAGATTATGAAAATATTAAGTGATGACAACACATACAGTAGGGTTTCAATACATGAAGTAAACTTGGCATATCAGAAAATTGATTTGTATCTATTGGATGCCCTGTACCAGGGTGTAATCAATGAGGTTGAGTTTAACTATCTTGCAGTGAAGTTCCCTAATATGCCCAAACTGTTTGGAATACCCAAGGTGCATAAGGGAACTGAGCATCTACAGTTCCGACCCATTGTTTCTGCCAAGGGTTCCAAAACTGAACCACTGGCTGCTTTTGTTGATTATTATTGCAAGAAAGCCCTTTTGGACGCAGGCCATATACTTAAGGACTCTTGGCATTGTTTGGAGAGATTGAATTCGGTTGACTTCTCCAAACTAGGCAACTTCGGTTTTTTGACCATTGACGTCATCATTTTGTTTTCGGTAATTCCACATTCCAAGGGCTTAGAACTCTTTTATGACAGTCTATTTTCTAGCTCAAATTTTGATTTAGAAAAACTGGAGATTTGTTGTGGGTTGATGGAGTTAGTTTTAAACAACAACTTCCTAACATTTGAAGGGGAAATGTATAAACAGCAGACTGGTGTAGCAATGGGGGCCCGGTGTGCCCCAGTTTTTGCTAACTTGGTGCTACTAGCATGGGAAAAAGAGAATATTTTTGACTCTAGATTTGTTGAAAACATATTAGTGTACAACAGATTCCTTGACGACTTGTTGATCCTATGGAAGGGTGATGATTCGAGTGTTGAGGAATTTATTAATTATTTAAACACTTCTAGGTTTCTCAAATTTACTTACAATTGGAGTTATGACTGTGCCAATTATTTGGACATCAAGATTTCCAAAAGTAGCACGGGGTTTACTAGTAGTATTTATAGGAAGCCAAGTTATGCTAATTCCATGCTGCATTTTTCTAGTTGCCATCCCATGCATCAAAGGAAAGGTTTGGTGAAGGGCCAAATGGTCCGCCTATCAAGATTGATAAGTGATGACACAACATTCAAAAAAGAGATTTTCACCCTTATTGGTTTATTTCTTGAAAGGGGTTACCCATTGGCTTTGTTAATCAAAACCAAAAAAGAGGTTTTTAGAAAGAGGAAAAGTAAATATTTACCCATTTTGAGAATTAAGGGTACCGTGTCCTCAACTGTTAACCTTAACAACGACACAATGGACAATAATATTGATGTGACAGGTCCAACTTTTGTAGTTAAATACAATGAGGTTTCATCTGAAATTTGTGCTAGCTTGAGGGGTTTATGGGATCATTTCTTGAGTAGGGATGCGAGAGCAATTCTGGGTGATGCACCTGTCATTGTTTACAGTAGGGGGCGCAATTTGAAGGGCTTACTTGAAAGGAGTAATGATGGTTGTAGGCAATCTTTTATGGGCAAATGTGGGCATTGCAAATGGTGTAGGTACATAGCTGAAGGTCCCTATCTTGTGGTGGCTGGTTTTGGACGCACCATTGCCTGTCCTGGACGGTGTAATTGTGCTACAAAAAATTGTGTTTATATAGCTTCTTGTATGTCATGCCAAGCATTTTACGTAGGCATGACTACGAGGAGCTTGAAGGAGAGGATTAGGGAGCATTCTAGTTCCATTAGAAGAGGGGATGAGCACAATGCCCTGGCTTTGCACTCTAAGGTGTGTTGTGAATTCAAAAAGTTTTTATTTTTTATTGTTGATAGGACCAAAGGAAATCAGTATGGTGATGTCAACAACTTTGTAGTACTTCGTGAAATGGAGTGGCAAATTAGATTGAACGCCACCAAATTTCCGGGGATTAATGAGGGCATTTCTTTGAAACCCTTATTGAAACACAGGGCCAACTTCATTTAACATTGTTTGGTGGTCTTCAACATTTCAGGCAATTTTTATGTTAGCATAGTGTTAGTTCATTGGAATACACTACAGAGCACTATATTTAGTATTTATGGAACAGGCTGTTTAACTAGATTTTAGCAGTCTGTATTAGTATTTATCATATACATATTATATACATATTTATTTACACATATATATTTATATATTTTTACATATTTTTTTAGGTCGTTGTAGTTCTATATACACATTTAAATTAATTTATGTGTAGACCCTTCTGACATGAGTATACATATATACATATGTTTTTTATTTTTTATTTCTTATATTGGATGTTTTTTGTGTTTTGCACTGTTTAATACTTTGAGAGTTTTTTTCTAATTTTGAGTTTGTGTCAAGGCTTCTTTTATGAGTGAGATTTGATTGACTGATTACTTAATTGTGAAATTAGTGAGTATTTAAGAACAACTTGCTGGGTGGGTTTTGTATGACTCTGAAGAAACCAGTTTACCTGGTGAAAGTGCTCAGTCGGTGTGCTCATTTGGAATAAATGCTTTTATTTTATACCTGCATTGCTCTGGTCTGTGCCTTATTGTCAGCTCCGTTTACACTGTGGTCGACTGGTTCGTTACTTTTTTCTACGTGGATTCCTGTATTGGAGTTGGTGTTTTGATTTACTTAACTGTATTGCAACACAGTGGTCAACACTGGGGTGTATCTGATGTGAATTCAACATTCCTGTAGCATACCTCACAGCTTGTCAGTGCCAAGACATCTGGACAGGGGCCAGAACATTGTGCTGGACAAACGGCTTAAGGTAAGGTCATGCGTTACACATTACCGGTGTACAGTGGATATAAATTGTGTACATGTCCCTGTTAATATGCAAGGTGTTCCTGTTACATATTAATTAGGACCACAATATGACAGTCCACACCTCTTCCAGCCTTTAATGTGATCCTTAACAGGTACAGTCCACTTGTAAAACCAAGCATCTGTACTCATGTATTGCACCTACAAGGCAGGCCACCTTTGAGGGCGGTGGATGTCCTATCAGCATGAGGTTTCAGTCAGGTACGATACCTCATGTTGCCATATGTGTCAGTATACTCACTGTGGTCCTTTTGGCTATAATATCACATACATGGGCATTGTTAAGGCGCACAGACCACTTCCAACCATGTATAGATTTCAAACATATGGATAATCCAGACACATCTGTACAGAGGACTGTACAATGGTTTAACCTGCTATATGTGAGATGGATTCTGCTGCCACACTATATAAAGTAATGGCAGCAGGAGGTGGTCACTAGCCATGTATGGTATACACATCAAAATGGTAAAGCCACACATGATATGATCCTCTCACACAAACATTTGCCAGCATTAAGATTAGAATTCCTGCCTATCTAGGTATTCCTACTATAGGGATACACAGTTATCAGACACACCACAGAGCTTATACTTTTCCACCTCTTCCAAAGGTACTGCTAAGGTGTATGACATCAAAAGGTCTACTAAACTGGAGTGAAGGGAAGTGTAAAGGGTAGTAGACAGGTCAAAAATGGTATGGGCCAGACAATACATGGTTCACACACACATGCATATGCCAGTACAGTTACGCAGTTACCGCACACGCTACAGAGCCTACTGAATTTTGACATGACCAAAGCTGCTGATAACTGCACAGCTGTGGTTAAGTATTACAGATGGCAGACAGTCTCCCTTCTGCACCACTAGTTTATCATGCTAGTTCTTTCTGTCTTGAACTTCAACTAGCATTATGGCTTGGCACTTCACCAGGTTATTGTATCAAGAAGTGTAGCATACCTGTGAGCTGTCAGCAGTACCCATTCATCACAGATGTCACCCCAGTACTTACTAGTTATGTCCACCCCTCCTGGCATGTTTGAAGGGCGGTTATCTGTACTTCCACCCATTAACCTGGTGCACTTGTCCATTTTGGGGCACTGTTGCAACTGCTGCATGTACACAGACAACCCTTCCTCTAAACTCCAAACACTCAGACCTGTGAGAGTTACCCATATATATCACCCAATGTGGACATATGCACTCTCTAGCAAAGACTGGACTAGCAGGTCATGAGGATAAGATCAACACCTGCACCACACCATGTGGAACACATAGCTCACCATGACACCCACTTTGACAGCCATGACATACAGTGAAAAGCCACTTACCTACCTTCCCAGAGGCACTCACTGGACATCTACCCAAACAGCACAGACCAGCAAGGCACACACCCACTCAGACACTGTGACATGGCACATGCCAAGGGACACATATTTAACCTACGCAGTGTGCACCCAACCTAAGCCCCTAAGGCTAACCACCTTGCACAATACAGTGATCATGGTTAACTCAATACTGAGGCACACTCATCCCACTCACTAAGTTGAATATGGAACAGGTAACAGCCAAATATCAATCACATGCCAGCATCTAACACATAACACAGCCAGTCATGTCACTCCACAACAACTATGGGTATCACTCCATATTCATGTGGGTGTGAATGACTTGGGACACACCTCCCTGGACTACATGACAGGAGACATGGTTGAACTCTCTGATTATGCAGTCCAGGCTGGTGTGACAGTAGCCCTGGGAAGTGTACTGCTGTCACCCAGAATGATGTGGCGGTACTATCAACAGATGGTTGACTGCAACATTGGCTTACATGTTATGTGTCATTCTCAGAGGATCCAGAACCTCTCTGCTTGGGATGGCATGATTGACAGAACCCAATGACTTGCCATGGATGTCTTACATCTGTCACCACTGGGTTGCCAGGTACTGGCTAAGTGTCTTGCCACCCATATGGTGTCTTATTAGGCAGTGTTCCTAATGTTATTACCACCATAACAGCTACACATGTATGCAATCTGATGGTCATGCTGCTCAACAGTGGACATATAACTGTCAGGATGCAGTCACTCATAGCAGTCATTGGAGTGGAGGACACATGTCTGCTGTAATGGAGAGGTGGTTCACGGCAGCAGAGAGCAGACCTGCAGTATCAGGCTATGATGGCATTCCACAGCTGTCAACCCCAAACATGGACCACACCACACTTCCAGAGGTGGTGCTGTTTCCATATTCATTATGGATAGGAACACTTCTAGACTAGTATCCCATCATAATGCATTGGAGATACTTCCGGTGCAACTGCCTTGGGGTAATAATTCAATCCAGACCATAGCCTGCTATGGGTCCACATCTATCTTACTAGACTGTCAATGCACATTCCTCAATACCCTGCCATCTATGATGGTCCAACACAAAACTAACATAGTATGAGTCTTCAACTACCATTCCATAGGTTCATAGGTTCATACTAGGCTATCTGCCCTAGGGCATTTATAAGCCTAGCCAGAGTATGTTTGGCTTTCGCCACCCATTTTAAATTAATTTTGCTATGCCCTTTTTCGAGGTTAGTATACTGTGCCTCTGTCTAACAGTGACACAGAAGTGATACCCGGGGTAAACCTACGATCTCCCATCCACTCATCAAGACTCCTCTTGAAGAGAATCAATGAGGTACTCTACCTAACCAGGACTGGGATTTTATTCCAGTGTGAAGGGAGCCTCTGGGTTATGAATCTGTCCCTCCAGCATGTCCTATTTATTTCAGTGCTGAGGTTCAAGTCTCTCGAGCGTGTAGCTTGATGGGATTTGGATTTTTTGAGGTGCAGCATGTCCCTTAATTCCGGGTTGGACATGGCCTTATATGTCAGGCACAGGTCATCTCTGAACAGGCGGTATGCCACTGAGTAGAGCTGGAGTAATTTTAACCGGGCAGCATATGGCATCTGTTTGAGCCCTTTGATCCTCTTGGTGAGGTACTTTTGGGGTCTTTCCAGTTGCTGCATGTGTCTGGTAAGGTACATCCCAAAAGGGGCGTTGTACTCGATTATGGGCCTGATGAGGGATGAGTAAAGAGGCACGATGACCTCCCCTAATCTAGATGTGAATCCCTTCATGATTAGGTGGGCTACATAAAATGTTTTTCTAACCACTTTGGCCACGTGGTTGTCAAATGAGAGATTGCTATCAACTTGGGTCCCCAGGTCCCTAATTACTTCTTCTGTACTTAATGGATTACCACCTATGTGGTAATTTGTGGGCACTTTGTTTTTGCCAAAGGGGATGACTATACACTTTTTGGCGTTTAGCTTGAGGCCATGGCTCTGGCACCAGTTGTCTGTTTCTATGAGGCCCTTTTGGAGGATGCTTGTGTCGGCTGGAGAGTCGATTATGGCGCCCAGTTTGCAGTCATCTGCGAACTTGGTCAGCCACAGTCCTTCCATGTTGGCCTGTACCTCCGAGAAATATATACCAAACAAGAGAGGTCCCAGGACTGAGCCTTGTGGAATGCCACTTGTAACTGGTTTGGAGTCTGACATGGCTCCAGCAATTCTAACCATGTGGGTTCTGTCCTTGAGCCAGTTTGCAACCCATCTAGTGACATAGGGGTTTATATTTAAGCTGGTGAGCTTATCTATAATGCCCGAGTGGGGTATTGTATTGAAGGCTTTTGTGAGGTCCAGATAGGCTGTGTGGACCACCTTCCCTTCATCAATGGCCTTGGTGACTGTTTCAAAGAAGTCAACCAGGTTTAAGAGGCAGGATCTGCCCTTAACAAAGCCAAACTGGGTAGGATCCAGTGTCTGTAGGTCCCCAATATCTTTATATATGAGGTCCATGATGATCCTTTCCATAGCTTTGCAGACCAAGCTAGTCAGGCTTATGGGGCGATAGTTTCCAGGGTCCGTTGAGGCACCACCTTTGTGGAGAGGGACCACTGTTGCTGTACGCCACTCTTAGGGTACATAACCTGTAGTAAGGCTGAGATTGAACAGTAGTTTTATGTTTGGGTTTAGCTCTTCTTGGAGTTCATGTAGGACGCAGCCTGGGACACCGTCTGGTCCCATTGATGCTGTGTTTTTTGCTTTGAAGAGGGCGGCTCTTACCTGAGCATCTGAGATGTCAGGGGGGCAGCAATCTGCTGGGATAGATATTTGCCCTTTTGGTGGGGAGGGGGGAGAAGTTTGCGCTGAACCTGTCAGCTAGGATGTTGGCAATGTCAGTGGGATCAGTGTATTTTTTGTCATTTTGGACTAATTCTGAGCATATCTGGGAATTCCCAACCAGGTTCCTAACATAACTAAAGAAAGCCTTGTGATTATCCTTAGTGTCCTGTGCAATTTTTCTCTCAAAGCTGGCCTTTGATGATTTTATGAGTGCCCTTAGTTTTTTGCTAATACTGATCAGAGATGCCTTCCCTTTTTGGGATTTTGCTCTATCATGTAGTAGCTTCCTCCTTCTATTGTATAGTTTGTTTATGGCTGGGGTCCACCAGACAGGTCATCTGCCTTTGGAGGATTGGGTCTTGGTTTTATTTGGGATTGCATGATCCATGCATTCCTGAAGGTGTTCATAGAATGCATTTATAGAGGTTTCTGCGGTCTGGGCCGTATTTTCCACAGGCCCGGGGGCTTTGAAGGATTCCACCTCGGTTTTGAGGAGTGTGAAATTTGCTTTAGAGAAGTTTTTCACTGTGGTTTTCTGAGCAGGGGGTGGGGTCGGGATGTGAATATCCAGTGAGATCAGTTTATGGTCTGATCTTACCAGTGAGGGATACACTTCTGGTCTGGAGCATAGAGTCCCCATGTTGGTGATGATCAGGTCCAGTATGTTTTCCCCTCTTGTGGGAGTGGTAACAAGTTGTTCCATAGCATTTGAGTTTATGAATTCTAGGAACCTTTGGGCAAGGGTATTGGAGCTAGAGTAATGCTCCTAATCTATGTTTGGGTAGTTGAAGTCGCCCAATATAATGGTGTTCGGAGAGACCTTCATATTTTCCAGTGTTCTCAGGAAGGCTGAGTGGGGTTCCTGGGTTTGGGAGGGTGGTCTGTAGCAGGCTATAAACTGGAAGGCAGTTTTACCCACTGTTAGTTGCACATGGATAGTCTCTGATGCTTCGTGCTTTGCCACCAACCTGGAGGTGTGGGTATCTTTGATAAATATCGATACTCCCCCTCCTTTTGTGGTTCGGTCCAAGTTTTGGGGCCGAAAAGCATGGTATGAGGTATAACCTGGTAGTGCTGGGGTGCTCTCGGGAGTCCTGAACCAGGTTTCTGTTACTGCACAGATATTGATGTTCTCCATGCTAAGGAGAGTTTCGAGTGCGTGCATCTTGAGGTTTAGACTTCTAGCATTGAGTAGTATTACTCTTAGTTTCTTATCCCTTGTGATACCTATGGAGGTGGGTTTGTCTTATGAGCCTTGCCTAAAAAAGGCACTATGGGGGTAGCAAGAGCCTTTGCCAATATCTGAAAGCCCAGGGGTGACAGGTGCAAGCCGTCCTTAGCAAAGCATCGTGGCTTGTCGTGCATATCATCCCAAGCTGACAGGTATTGGATCCCCTTTGAATGACACCAATACTTAAGCCAATTGTTGAAATTGATCATCTTGTCTTCATATTGTGGCATCATTCCTGGTGAGGGTAAGATGCTACTCAAGGTCAGGGTCATAACAGCCTGGGCTACATGCTCAGAGAGCTCCTCTATGTCTCTTTTCATGTAGTCCAGGGAGGTACATCTCAGGTCATTCACACCAGCATGGACAATGACTGAGTCATACTTGTACTTGCCTTGGAGTGACCTGAGTGCTTGTGTTATGTGGTGGATCCTAGCGCCAGACAGGCTGCTCACCGTGACCTTCTCCTTGTTCAGCCTGGTGAGTGGGATGTCAGTGTGCCTGACGATAGAGTCACCTATTACAAGTGTATCAGGTGTGTTGTTTAGCCTTAAGGGCTGTGACTGTTCGGCACACTGGCTTTGTGAGATATGTGTTGCACGTGTTTTGTTTTGGGGTAGCGGTTGCTTGGGTGTCTGCTTTGGAGGTCTCTGCTGCTTAGGCAGATCTTTATTTAGAGCCTCTGAGTATGTTTTTGTGTGATTATGTGTTTGGTTTGCTGTCGTGGTAGGTCTATGTGAGACTGGAATTGTAGTGAGTGTGGTTTCCTTCTCCTCCTGACTGGTTATGCCAGTACTGAGTTGAGAGAGCTTAGCCTCCAGTTTGGCTATATGGTTGCATCTCTCACATGTGTTGGAATTTGTTGGGAGGAGGAGAGGGTTGTCTGTGTACATGAGGCAGTTGTAACATTGCCTCAAGATTCCCATATTCACCAGCTGGACCAGAGAGGAGATTGACAACTGACCTTTGGATATGCTAGAATAATATTGGGAATTCCTTTATAATTGAAAACAAGGGCTAATGGGGAGCGAGGGTGTAGTGCTTTTAATTTTTAGTGCTGACTTATTATTGCTTTAGTGAGCAAGTGCCAGGTAACAAGTGCAATGTGTTACAGGTAACTTAAATGCAAAAACAACAAACAGTAACTTTCTTTCAAGCAAAGCAAGGAAATAAGTACAGTAAGCAATGCAGATATCACTAGGGATCCACAGAAGCGCTGAGAAGCCGCGTTTTAGGTGGAATTAGCATTCCAGGGAAATAACAAGCATACAAACAAAGCTAGATTCAGCAGGCCTGGATCTTGTCTATGCTACAGCAAACAAGGTGTACCAATTTCAGTAAGATACAGTTCAAATATTCAGGCACTATAAACCTTTAACCAGAAATTCCCAGCTCAGAAGGGCAGAGTCCAGCCTCTCCTCCCACGAGTGCAGACCACGAACTTTCTTAATGTAAAATAACTGGCCTGAAGCCCGAGTGCTTAAACCAGAGCTAATACACTTTAAGAATAACAGACACTGAGCTCTCAATCAGCAGTTCCCAACTTAGAAGGACAAATGCTACCTGTCCTGCCACCACAGTGCATGCCACAAACCTTCCTAATGTAGAACAACTGGTCTGAAGCCCAAGTGCTTAATCCAAAAGACTTAGAATGATAGCTACACTTTAACCAAGTTACTACCAAGCAGTAATAAATACAACTGAATACTTTAAATAATGCCTGAATTAGTGCTCAAGTTATACAAACAAAGCTAGATTCAGCAGGCCTGGATCTAGTCTATGCTACAGCAAACAAGGTGTACCAATTTCAGTAAGAAGAAATTCAGATATGCATGCACTATAAGCCTTCAACCAGAAATTCCCAGCTCAGAAGGGCAGAGTCCAGCCTCTCCTCCCACAAGAGTGCAGACCACAAAACCCTCTTAATGTAAAATAACTGGCCTGAAAGCCCAAGTGCTTAAACCAGAATTAATATACTTTTAGAATAACAGACACTGAGCCCTCAATCAGCAGTTCCCAACTTAGAAGGATGTAAGCTACCTGTTCTGCCACTACAGTGCAGACCACAAACCCTCTCAATGTAAAACAACTGGTCTGAAGCCCAAGTGTTTAAACTAAAAGGCTTAGAATAAGTTACACCAAGCAGTAATAAATACAACTGAGAACGTTTAAGATGACGCAAAAGCAAAATAAAGTAGGAAGAAACACAAGTACAGTAAAAGCAGAAGAATTTTTTTTTTTTTTTTTAGAAAAGTAGCAAAAGCAGTAGTAAATACAATTCTCATGCAGTGCAAGCTGGCACACTTGAATATGTAGCAATATTAGTCCACACACAGTTTGAAAAAATGTAATTAAATTCAAAAGGACTAAAAGCAAGTGCAGAAAGGGTTTATTAGGAAGAATGCGGTAAAGAGATGTCCTGGGGGAGTGTCTTAGATCAAATCTACAGTGGGGTGGGCACTGCAAAAGCCACCAAATTTAAACTACAACCAAGAATAGGGAGGGGGGGGAACAGTTTCAACACAGATGTAAGGAATGTGCAAATTATAAAAAATATATATACTGTTTTCTATAGATTTGCAGAGCAGTAAGACACAAATATCAAGCAGACAATTTAGCTCTATAATACAGAATAACACAGAAAATATACTCAGCTCTATAAACTTGAAGATAGTTCTGTAAGGCTGTCTCTCAAACTAAGGTTCCAGTTTGAATACAGGTTGTTAATTAAAAGGAGACACAGCACTAGCTAAATTATATCAGCTGAAGGACAAGGCAGGAAATGAGGGGGGTGGTCTGTGAGGCATATACTTGACTGCAACATTGGTTTACATGTTATGTGTCATTCTCAGGGGATCCAGAACCTCTCTGCTTGGGATGGCATGATTGACAGAACCCAATGACTTGCCATGGATGTCTTACATCTGTCACCACTGGGTTGCCAGGTCACAATGTGATGGTCCCCTGCCATCACCTGGGGATTGTAGCCAAGTGCCAGTACAGTGGCCCAACACTTCTGGGATTCATCATTTTCATTGCCTAGACCAGGTCATACTGACCCCAGGTAGAGGATGCAACAACCTTGACCTGTGTTGATTACTTAAATATGGTACCGTTGCTCATCCCTAGATGTCAATACCTGCATGGTGAGATTCACACAGGCTGTAATCAACATGGAACTCAACATGTCAGCCACACCCCCACAAAGATAACCACCTGGCAAAACCTCTCCAAAGCTGACTTTGCAGCCATGAAAACAGGGGCTGATGTCTTCACTGCACCCATGGCAATGGGACATAGCTACATGACTGTGGAATCATACACATAGGCACTGTACAAACAGGTACATGAATGCATGGTACTAGGCACAGCCAACAGAATCCAGACACTGTCCTCAAATACTGGTAGACAATGTGATGGTCCCCTGCCATTACTAAAGTGTACATCAGAAGGAGGAAACTGTTGCAGGACAAGGTGGTGTCCCATGACTGTTTAACTCCCTTATTAGCCACAAACACAACTTTGGATCCCTCATGGAATCCCCAACAGGCATCTATGTTAGCAGAGATGCAGCAGACACTGGCAAAGATACAACAGCCTTTGATAGTTACATCAACAACCTCCACAGCATTAAACACAAGTGCTGCAAGTTACTGCACAAAGCTAATACCTATCCTGAGACAACAGATATTGGCCACAATCTTGGCAACACATTCATTGCCAACTTTACCCCTCTCTCTCCCCTAAGTAAAGTGCTGAGTGAATGTGTTCTCACATGCTGTATCCCATTTCCATTCTAGGTGCCTGTATGTCACCAGGATGTGGCCCTGCAGCAAGGCCACAGGGAATGGGAGTGTGGTGACACATCCACCATGTCATAGGCAGGGTACAGTATGTGCATGGTAATCCCCCATCTGTAACACAGTGACTGCATATGCCTCACAGATTATAGGGTTGAGGGTTGTATATTGATACATGTTGATGTACAACATTTGTTATAGAATGGAGAATGGTACATGTTCTGATTTTGACACACCTCCGATTGTTAATAACCACAGCCACAGGGGATATTCATCAACCAAACACACATGTGCCACGAAGCTTATAGGATGGATGTTGTCCCAAGGTCCTTCTAAGGTGAGGAACATCACCAGCCTTTGTAAATACTGGCATTGGGTGATGTAGTGGGTGAGAGATTCACAAAAACATTTTACCCTACACGCACATTTACTAGGGTTGAGGTTCAAACCTCTATCTATCTTTTCGGACCATGTTACGCATTTACCACATGCACCACTGACCTTACATGGTTTAGGGATGCCAACAGTTATTCTAAGGTGGATATCTGCAGGACTGCTAAAGTCAGGCACTGAGATGTGTACTGGGTGTAAATGGGGCCATAATCTTTGAGGTACGGACATACAAATGTAGACATAAGTATGCACACAAACACTTGCCAGGGATGAGATTCAAACTCAAACCTATGTAGTTATTGCTCCTGCATTTTTCCACATTTATCACACATGCCATGGAGCTTACATGTTAAAGAGCTGCACAGAGGTATCTTTGAAAGTGAGAGATATCAGCAGCAGTGCTAAAGGAGGGGTAAGAAAAGTGTTGTAAGTGTGCATGACCATAAAATCAAGTCTTTACAAGGATACACGCACTCTCTCATATAAACACTCGCATTTACACAGGTGCCAGGATCAGGATTGTGACTCCAACCTAACTAGTTTGTTACACTATAGTATTAGAGAATCAAAACTGCTGCGACGTCCCAGCCTAGAGTAAAGTGTTCCCGCTGTAAGTAAAAATGTATAAACCTCGCAGAGACACAGGAACACAGCGGCTTAATGCTTCTAAGTATATCCGTTGCACGAAATATGTTCACTTCATCCAAAAGAACAATGGCTCCACAAAAAATATAGGGAACGTTCTTTATTATAAAATCAGTAAGCGCTTTCACCCATAGAGGGCTTCATCAGACACTATAGTATTACACTGTTATCACAAGTGTCATGGAGCTTATATGTTGGAGAGCTTTCCAAAGGTATCTTTGAAGGTGAGTGACATCAGCAGCAATGCTAAAGGAGGGATAAGGGAAGTGTTGTAAGTTTGCATGACCACAAAATCAAGTCTCTACAAGGATATACACACACTCTCACACAAACACGCACATTTACACAGTTGCCAGAATCAGGATTGGAACTCCTACCTAACTAGTTTACTAGACTATAGTATTACGCAGTTATTGCAAGTGCCGCAGAGCTAATATGTTGGAGAGCTGTCCAAAGGTATCTTTGAAGGTGAGTGACATCAGCAGCAGTGCTAAAGGAGGGGGACAGGAGGTCTAGTGAGTGTGAATGGCCTCAAACACATTCATCTAGAAACACACACACACAACTTTACATTTGACAGGACTAAGATTACAACTAATAAATGGATACGTATTTGTACTGTAGTGTTACACAGTTATCACAAGCACCACTGACACTAGAGAGCTGAGGGGTAACCAAAGATATTTCTACAGTGAATGATATCAGCACATCATGTGATATAGGCCAATGGGATGTGTATTGGGTGGGACATGCCTCATAGTGGGATTCTCTCTGTCACTGTCTGTCTTTTTCTCTTCCTCATGTCTCTGTGTGTATATGTTTGACATATTATATTATGTTGGCCTTAGATATGTGTGTGTATTCCTATCTAATGTGTGTGTGAAGTATCAATGTTGAACAGTTTGGTGTGTGTGCACAGACAGCTGTGAATAACCAATATCTGTAGTCCACTGTGTTGTGAGACATGGGCTTCATTTCTCTAAGTGTAGGAGCATGCCCAGTATGACCTTCTATATTGAGTGTGTCCATCCATTCCAGGGAGGGTTGGACTCCAGTTCAAGGTTTTGTGTGCTACAAGCTACACTGAGAAAACTGTTTCTGCAGGATATCAGTAGAAAGGTTGCCAATATGGAGACACAATGGGGTGAACATACAGGGGATACTGTAACTATTGTTGTCTGTGCTGCTTGTGTGACATGTTTGGTTGTAGCATAGATATTCTGACATATGTACTGTTTTACACTGTGATGTGTCATGCCATCAACTACTGACAGTTATCATTCTTTGCTCACAGTTATTTACTGGGAAATACAAGATGAATGAAACTGAGATCAATAATCTGAGGCATATAGACTGCACATTCTGGCACACACACCTGCCATTGTGGAGGGGTAGCTACAGACAATAGACTGCTGGTTCTGTGTAAATGGTGCAGCACCTTGTTAGTATGTTAGCTGGGGTTCCCCTCCTTGTGCTTTTCTTAACTTCATGGAATGGCCATATCCTGCTGGGGCCATACTGCTCAGCTGTACAGATACACCCAGGTTATCCAGAGGCAGGACTCATATATCTGGTCAGTTTACCTTCACATAGTGGTTTACAAGTGGTTGTGTGGCTATTCATTCATGGCTTTGCAGTCGAAAGTAGTATGGGTGGACTTTAGAGTTTCAGACTTCACACACTCCATGACATCCATGCTTTTACACCCCTCCCCCGGTATTCTCTCATCCACCTAATATTATGTAAGGAATGTAGTTAGGCCTTTATCCCAGTAGTATTTATGGCTTGATCCACAGTCCTTGCAGTAGGACATGGGGAGGCATGCTACTGGCATTTGTCAACATGGCCTTGCATTTTTCTGTTTACTGTGTTAGACTGTTAGTTCGGACCTTCTGACATTCTGTACATTGGCACTATGGGAAAGGCATGGGCCTTTGCCAGAGGACTGTAGTTCATTTTAGAGTGCTGCAGGCCATCTGCTACTGCATTTCTACATGGGATTGTGGGGGGGGGGGTGCACACCTGTAGACTTTAACATTTGAAATGACTGTACTGGTATTTCAGTTACTCTGTTGGCTTCCATTTAATAATGTATTGTGACCTATCATGAAGACAAGAGGTATATCCATAGAGTACACATGTTATATCTTAATGGCATATATTTCAGTTTCAGACTTCTTACCCTTCAAAATTGGAATGCAACTGCCAGACCTGTTGAAGTATGTCTGTGTAGATCTGGTGGGGGGGCTGTTCACCATTGCCATCATTTGGGAGCCTTAGCTCAGCCTTTCTTCATGGTCATCTACACCTGTCCTGCTGGGTGAGGCTGGTAGTGGATACGTGACCCTCATTGACATCCATGTGTGTGACCTATTGACACCCACAGCTCTTTGGGCCATCACATGTACTGCAGTGGGGTTTGTCACCTTGTGTAGTGCTGCCTAGTATGTTGACACCAGTATTTGTTATGAATTTCCTGCTGTCACATATAGCTGTCTGCTGCTATTCCATTCAGCCACCCAATTCCCTAGCATGCTTGCATCCATATCATACATACAAGTATGAGAACATACTACTCCATTCAGTAATTGATAGCAAGCATGACTTACATTGTTGCTGGGCCAGTATTGAGGATGGTGCTGGAGGGCTGACTATGTTGGATACACATAGTACACTCCTTGTACATGGTAACGTTCAGGTAGTGTCATGTTTGGCATCCCTTTTACTGTATGTGTGAGTCAGAGAGAGGTATCAGTCCCTGGGTCCCTACACTGTCAGTGTGTGTGCTATGCATTGCCTCTTTGCCAAGGCTTGGGCATACTGTGCACACCTCCTTCTGCCTACAGGGGCAGGCTCACAGTATTCCTCCTCTGAGTCCCTCTGTGCCTGTGCTGGCCTTGGCAATGGTGGGGGGCTGTGTGGCCCTGCCCCATGCTGTTCCTGCTGCAGCTGTTTCCATGGGATCATATTGTGTAGCATGGCACATACTATGAACATTTGTGTACATGTAGCAGGAGAGTACTGCAAGACTCTACCGGATATGTCAAGGCAGCAGACCTGTGACTTGAGCAACGCAAACACATGCGCTACAATGATCCTGCTTTGGGCATGTGCCTCATTATGGTGTTCTTGTTTGAGTGCATGTGCATTGCTGATGGGTGTCATCAGCCACGGCTCCAATGCTTAGCCAGCATCCCTTACTAGATGGCCATATGGGATGTCCCCCCTGACAAACACCTGATACAGCTGTGAGCAATGCCAGATGTGGGAGTCGTGATACCTTCCAGGGCTGCCAGCACACACATTTATGATAATGCCCTAGGCATTGCACACGACCTGGCAGTTGATGGAGGGGAAGCCCTTGCGGTTTATGTAGACCCTGCCCCACTCAAAGGGTGGTACTTTGATGTGTGTGCAATCTATAGCACCAACTACCTCAGGGTATTCTGCTATACAGTGAAAGAGATGCCTACATGTGGTCAGCGCCTCACGGGTGGTGAGGAAATATATGTGCTCATTGGCATGTTGTGTCATGGCATCCAGGAACTGGTGGAGTACCCTGGATGCGGATGCCTGTGAGACCACCATGATATCCCCAGTTGGTCTTTGGAAGGTACCTGTGGCTAGTATTCTTAAGCCTAGACATACCTTGGTATCCACTGGGATGGGTTCCACTCTATTAGTTCTGTGTGTAAGCCATGGCCAGCACAGCTCAATGATTTGCTGTAGAATGTTCCTGTTCACCCTTTAGTGCTCTACTAACTCCAGGTCATGTAGGCCCTGGTAGGTTACCCTGGGTCTGTACACTCTTCTCTGCCTCCTCACTGTGGGTTGTTTGCCAGCATTCTCCTCCTCACCACCTTCAGTCTCTAGCATATATTGATGGAGTAAAGCAGCAGCAGCCGCTAACATTTTTAGTTAGTTTTGCCACTTAAAAATCCCCCATCTGTGTACACCAGGGGGTGTAGAGTTTATGGAAAAGAACAGTCTGTAGGGTGATTGCATAGTTTATATTAGTGTGCAGGGCTGCTGTATGTGTAATTGGCTGATTTTGATACATTCCACATGCCACCTATGCTAGTTCTCCTTGAGTGCCTTCCTACTGCTGTTTCCTCTTCCCAATTCCTCCCTATTTAAGTCCAGAGGCATGCCGTGCATACCTAGTGCTCAAATGTAAACAGTGCTGCCATTTCCTCTTGTTTTTTTCTTTGTTTTTTTTGTTTTTGTTTTTGTTTAAATCCTGGTGCGTGACGTGCACATCTGTTTAGGTTATGTACACACTGCTCAGCATATCTGACACACCCCCTTCCTTTGCTGTGCTTAGCTAAGGGCAAACATGGGCCACAGAGCTCCATTGAGCTTACAGCAAGCATGACACACCCCTTATGAAGTAATTCAGCTCTTGCACTTGCACTGTTATATTGCTGCACCTACACAGTTAGGTACAAGCTGACACTTTGAGGAAATCTGTGATTCAGTATAACTCCCCTCATTTGCATACCCCAGTGTGTAAGTCATTAATCACTGCACTTAGATGGACACTTTCCCCTTGACAACCTGTGCTCCCTGGTATTGTTTACATTCTGCATGCCACTGACTATAATGGCAAAATGCAGAATTATCTTAAAATTGAGTTTTCTCATTTTTTTTTTTTTTTTCTATTTTCAGCAGGATCCCATTTGCGCTTCTCTGCCCTAAGCTTAAACGGCCGTGACTGGCCAAAAATAAAATTAATTTTATAAAGAAATAAACTGTTATTAATGCTAGTGTCCTTGTATTTGGCCATTGGCATGTGTGTTTGACTCTAATACATGCTTTCCATGAGCAGTCCTGCCTCCGTTTGTTCAGATGTAGAAATGTATTCAGTTACTATCTGAAAACATTTCTGCTCTGACACTGTTCCTTCATGGAGTCCAGCCAGCTTCGTGGATCACAAAATCACCTCATTTGTATGGTTTTTACCAGAAAATGAGGTGATTTGCATCTCACATGGCTTTCCATGTAGAAACAGTGTAGGGCTGCTCATGCACGTGAAAATGGCACTTTCCAGGATCGCTCGGCAGCCATTTTCCATGCAGGAGCTCCTACACTGTTCCTGCATGGAAATCGGCCATTCATGAATCCTGAGGAGTGTCTTTACCTGTCAATTGCAAATTCATCCTTCTGTGTGTGCTATATTTGATGTTCCAGCGATTGTATCTCAGCTGTAATATAATATTAACAGATCATAGGATAATAAATTACACAAATACTGTAAACCCTGGGAAACACCAGCCCTGAATGAGTGCTAGCTCTTTTGTTGACGTAACCTTGAAAACCTTTTCCATTTGCTAATATATACTTTTCTAGGTTTTCTTGTCTCCATTAATACTGGCTGCACATCCTTAGAAAAAAACATGCCTAAAAGGTGTTCAAGATTCTATCATCCAGGGAATCAAGTTACAGATGTTTGTGATTGAGATGTGTTATTTAAGATTAGATCATCCAGGTAATCAGTTACAGATGTCTGGGATCGAGATGTGTCAAACTCCCTTGCTCTTGTGTGAGCAAATCCAGTCTTTGAGGAAGCTTGTGTTGACTGGGCCAGAAGGGAGGTCTCACAATATTCTTTGCATTAATCATTGTTGTTCTATATATTCCTCTTTCCCTGATAGTGAAAATGTAACATTTTAATATTACTTCTTAATCAGCATGCAGCTATATTGTGTTCTGATCAACAGAGTGAGTCTTAGTACCCGTTCTAGTTTGAGATACTTAAAGCATCCTGTCTCAGTCAGACTCTAAATCACCCAGCTTTTGCAAACACAAGTGCCCTTATTCAGTGTTACTTCTTAAATGTCTCTACTTTTTTATCTGAGTACACACTGTACTACCATTCCCATTTTTTTAACTGATACATGTCAGTTATAAAAACTGAAAAACATTTTTCCATATAATAAACATTGAAAAACATTTCTTCCTACAGTAAACATTGAAAAACATTTCATCCTAGACAACACAGGATCCATGATGGAAGTCCACCAGTCTTCTTATTTAGCATTAAGAGATACAAAACATTCCTTTTGTACTGCATTACTACATTCTTACAAGAACATGTAAAGCAAGGAGTGTCAGTCTTACATTTTCTTAGAACTGTATATTTGTGATAATAAACTGTGTATATTGACTGCTACTGAGTGAAGGTGGTGCTACACCAGGAAAATAGTCATTTGAATTATAAAAGGAAGAATGACAGATGGAAGCTATTAAAGATTATAAAATATATAAATTGAAACATAGATTGCACTTCCTAACAGTGTTACATGTTTTTTTTTTTGTGGCAGTATGCTGAATTTTACTAAAGCTGAGAAACTGATGACCAATATTAATTTTGACAAATAATGGATCCTGAATATATAGAGACTGTAAATACAGGTGACTATGAGAATGCAGTGGAAGGGGAAGACTCGTGGGAAGAGAAGTCAAATGGAAAATGGAGACTTTTCATGTAATGTAGAAACACAAATATGGTACAAGAGATATTGTATCACTGACTGTGAGGTACTATAAACAGAAATATGATTAAAATTTGTCAGTTAAAGCAACATTGTAGATATATTGGTGCAAAATGTGACCTAGGAATCTTATTATGGACTAAAGAAAGAGGGTTGTCAATTAAAACTATTGTAATTGGTGACTAATTAACTGGGGTATAGGGTTTTATTTTTCAGTGTATTCAATAAGTTATTTGAGTACTTTAGAATAATTGTAATTATTCTGACAGCCATGACAGTAAAAATTAATATAAATTTGGGAAAATGTTGGCACCGAGAAATATTTCATTTAATATGTAAAACAAAAATGGGGCTGTAGATGGGGATGATCCTATGTTGTCATAATATGGTTTTAAGTTCATTTTTTTGTTGGTACCATGTTAATAATCATAAAAAGTATAACAGTGAAAAAATATGGTATTTGCTACACAAAGGATTGTATTTTCTTGTTCTTTTGAGTGTTAATGCAGCCCTTTTGTTAAAAATCAGTTAATGTGTTATAGCACTTCAGAGGGATAAAGAAAATAATATGCACTGTTTCCAATACTGGAAGCCTTAACTCCCAAGAAATTATTACACAAATCAGCTATATTTGGAGTATTTATGTGTGTACAATAATGTAATGTTAAATATTAAGAAATAACTACTATAATGCTTGTTGCAGACTTACCGTTTGGGATAATATGAATACACAAGGAATGCTGTTTAATGTTTGAGGTATATATTTAGTTCAGCAGTGTTTACAGTGAAAAATTAATATCATGTGAATGTGGCAGAAGTGTGAGCTAATACAGTCCCCTTGACATGAAATGGTTAATTTATTATAGTATATCAGATGATATGGAAACAATATATGTTTATTATGTTCAGAATTTGGAACCATTAACCTCTAACAACAAAAAGCTTACATTTTTAATTAGGTTGTGTTTTAACTGAAATACATCATTAAACCACTCTGAAGTTCTTCTTGCAGTGTTAGTTGTGCATTCATTAATCAGGCAACATTACAGTTGTGATTAGTGATACCTAATTTTTTGTGCCACATGGATTAAAATTAATTAATTAAAATAGTAATATTTTAAAATAATTAAAACATGTGAAGTTAAAAATATCAATAAGATCTCAATGTAGCACCTGTGAGACAATCATTAGTATCAATGACTGTACTACCGACAGGAAAATGATGTATTTTAGAATATAAACATTATGGAGGGGTAATAAGGACATAAAGAATCAGTTCCAGAATGTAATAACTCTATTTGAAGATGAAGGAAAATAATGGTCTGAAAAGTTTAGTCAAGAAAGCAGACATACCTCTGGATTCACAAAGCTCCACGTAAGAATAAGGCTATTATTGCACAGAGTGATTCATGTCCATTTAGGATAGCAGTGTGCCTCGCATATGCATGAAGGCACACTGCTATCTAAACTAAATGGACATGAACCAGGAGTGAGTGCAAGGGGGCGTGTGTCAGCAGTGCCTGCACCTGAAACATACCCCCTTCCCTCTGAAAGTGCCATATGGCACTTTCTGACACAGATGAGTGTCAATCTGTATAATATTAGAGCCTCGCTGTAATATTATATAGTAAACGAGTGTCCGGAGACACTGAAATGTAAATAGTACCATTTCAGTGTCCACGGACACTGAAAAATAAAAATAAAAATGTAAACACCTAGAAGGCAGCAGCCTTCAAGTACACACCCTCAAATGTATGCAGTCTTGCCCTAAATGCACAGAAGCAGTAGGGCAAGAGGAAAGAAATCAAAATTAAAAAAAAAGTAATCATTTTTTTTCATCAAATAAATCTGAAGTATAAGTGGTACGCAGCTTGTTTGCGTGCCGTGCTGCTATGCTTAACCTGGCTGAAATATTGAAAATGACAGACAATTGCTACTGTGATAGAAAAACATCACTAAGCTGCTGTAGTGTTGTGGTACTGCCATGGTATAGCATATAGAACATGCTCGATTCAAATCCCCCCTCTACCAAATTATTTAATAAACTTTTAAGGAATTTGAATGATATATGTCAGTCATATGGCTCACGATAGCACAGTAGGGGTGGGCATATGTAAAATATAAATGTAAATAATACTTTATAAATTTAATGAAAAAAATAGATTTACGCAATGCTTTGCTAGTGTAAGCATCGCTTACCTGCTTTCAGCTCTGCTTAGCTGGCGTAAGCATTGCTATGCAGATTTGCACAGAGCTAAGCATAGTGCAGCATATTAAAACTGTCCAATCCAGAAAAAGTGCAATAAAACAGCTCTATTTAAACCACACAAGTGGGAATACAGCCATAACCATTTGGGATTGCACACAGCAGGACCAAAATATCTGGCATTGGTGAAGGTGTGCGCTTCCAAGAGCAACGCTGGGGCATCCAGGAGTCCAGGGTCATGGTTGGGCTCCTAGTTATAAACCATGATGGCAGGTTGCTGCAGGGCCAGTACCAGGGCTTGCAGTACAAAGCAGAGGCCTGGGACAATCTTGCACATGATCTCACCAGTGCCACTGGCATACTCCGGTCTGGTGAGCAGGTACGTCACCACCATAATGAACTGAAGTGGAGGAGGGGAGCACTATTGGACCCATGGGTCCAAGAAGCCTGAGCACAGGATGTCCCACCTGTCTGTAAGTATGCAGTTTTATGTATCTCTAAGTATGGAAAAGGCTCAACTTGTGACTGTGCAGGTGTGATTAATGTGTGATATCTCCCCATACAACTGCTGCAGAGAGGTCCCAGAATGTTGAGTCTCATGCCCAGTGACTGGCCCGGCTGCATCGGCAGTATGGTGAGTACAGAATACCCCCCCTACTATTAGCAGTAAGAAATCAACATTATAGTAATGGTAGTACTGCCTGTATATATAATTGTGCTGTAAAAGTCAGGAATAAATGCCTGTGTCAGGCTGCCAGTGTTACAATGGAGTATTCCCAGGTGCTGTGTAATACAGATATCAGTAGTAAACAAGGTACAATATGTAGGAGAGGAATATTAGAATATGTATGAGTATGTCTGAGTGAATCTGCCAAGAAAGTGCCATGTCAGGGTTACTGTAACAGAAGTGAAAAGCATTCCCTGTGTAGATCATGCAGGAATAGTAATTGTGGATTTCTGAGACATACACAGATATGTATGTCAAAACAATAAAGGTGATCCCAAACACTGGTGTGTGTCATCTCACTTGTACTTGATAAATAGAAATGTGTATGTCCTGCAGAATGCATTAACTGAGTTAAACTGATTTAGCACTACTTGTCTGCATACTTTATAATGGGCATGTCAAATAACTGGAAAAAAAGCAACAGTACATATTTCCATCAGAATATGTTTTACTTGTTTGTCTGCCAGCATTGTCCTGTGTTAACCTTTCAATTTCAGCTGCATGTAGCTGTGAATGTACTGAAAAATGTATAAGGCTAACAGGTGCAGACTTAAAACCTACACTATGTACTCAGGAATCTAAATTGCAGTATGTAGTTGTAAAACAGTCAAATGTGCAATCCAGCTAACGTGCACATGTTTCACAAACAGTGACACCAATGTCTGTTGTGTATGCATAATTTGTACTGAAAATGGAAAACAAGTAATGCAACATGTCATAATAAAAGTACTACACACAAAAATATGTACTAGATAGAAATGTCACAAGCAACACACAACACCTCCCCAGTAGGTCAGTCTGATAAGGACTAAGCCTGTAGTTCAATTTTGCACACACAGCACAATTCGAATCCAGGGACTGCCACTAACATCTCAGTCTGCTTCTACAGTTGTAAACTGCAATCTGAATAGAAAAAAGAATGTACTGCAACACATACATTTTCCATACAGGGCACACAGGTAAAAAAATCTGAATAGAAATACTAGTATGATGTGTATAACTATGAAAGGTGTAGAATTGCTGTGTTGATCAGCCCCAGTCCTTCAAATAGATGCAAGCTAGACATCCACACTCTGTAGTCTGGCCCAGATAAGCCTCTCAAGTGTCATGCGGTCACGGATAGTTTCCCCAGTTGCCAAGAAACCTGCACACAGAGAATGTCACAGTAGATGCATGTGAAAGGCACAACACACACTCCTGGGCCTTCAACTAATATGTGAAT